>NC_053161.1:116659749-116947249 GCF_016835505.1 Polypterus senegalus
TTAATTCCCTTTAGTGATTTCACCCTTAGTGTGAGGATTGGTATTTTCTACCTTCTTTGCATTTGCCAACAAGTACTGTACTGTGTTTTGAAACCCTCAAGTATTTTGCTGCATTTCCAAGGCTTTAGCAACCTTAATCTCACTTGTATCCTTTAAAAGCAGCCCAGACATTCTGCTTAGATTTTTCCTCATTCCTTTTGACTTTGGGTTTGCAAGTCGTGTATTTGTCCAATAAACCACACATGCTCAATAGCTAAGATGTATGCATTTTCAGTGGTCTGCATGGATGAAAAACGTTTAGAAAACTGTGGAAATACTAGTGTGGATAGAAAACAATGAAATAGTATTTTCAGATTTATCCCTGTTATTGAGCACTAAGCCTTAGATCTGCTCAGAAAAAGGGACCAAAAACAAAAGGAATGAACACGAAAGCAGGGAAGTCCCCTTCTGCATAAACAGGGGCCCTAAAACACTGGCAAGCAAACACAACATATAATTCAACATTTAAGAGGAACAATTTAGCAAACCATCAACTAAATAAATTATAAATGCAGTGGATTGATTACAACAAATAAGGTAAGAAATACGAAAGGGAACAAATTACATCAAATAACATACTATAAAACATGGGGAAAAACAAATAAAATAAAATCAAAAGAACAAGTTCTAGCAGGGGATGTCAAACTTGTAATTGCTGTGCTACTTTCAGTAAGCCATCCATTCATTATCCAACCCGCTATATCCTAACAACAGGGTCATGGGGATCTGCTGGAGCCAATCCCAGCCAACACAGGGCACAAGGCAGGAAACAAACCCCAGGCAGGGCGCCAGCCCACTGCAGACTTTCAGTAATAAATAATTTTTAAATAAGCCAGAAATCAGTTAAATTTGATACTTTACACATTAACATTGTCAGAGACGGCTGGGGAGGCGACACGGCCGGGACGCCCAGGAGGACAGTGTGGAGGGCTTGCGCCTTCCCCAGACCATGTGGGGGCGACCGCCCTGGTTTCTTTGGGGACCACGGGTAGGTAGCTTGGAAGCTCAACCCTGTAGGGGCCTGTGGTCACTGCCAGGGGGTGCCCCCTTGCCTTTGGAGCCCTGGACCTCAGCACTTCCGCCACACCCGGAGGTGCTAGGGGGGAAGAAGAGCAGGGACACCCGGAGTGCTTCCAGGGATACAGCCAGCACTTCCGCCACACTGGGGTGTGTCGGTGGGAGATTGCCAGGAGACACCTGGAGCACATCCGGGTGTGGATAAAAAGGGGCCGCCTCCCTCCATTCAAGGCTGAAGTCGGGTGAGGAGAGGACGAAGCAGGAGAAGAGAGAGTGGAGGCGGCCGAAGAGAAAGGCAAAGAGTGTGAGAGGCCTGGACTTTGGGGAAGTCTTGGGGTTTGTGTGGCACGTATTGACTTTTGTATATAGTGTGAACTGTAAAAGAAACGTGTTGTGGTGAATTTGCCATGTCTTCCTGTCTGTGTCCAGGGCTTAGTCCACAACATACTTAAAAAAGACACTGTTCCAAACAGATTTGACATGTTATAATGCATATAATTAAATATTTACTAAAAATGAAATTGCTATAAATGAATTTGTACATTTTAAGTGAGGTAAAAACAAAACAGAAAATAGATAGCAAACAAGTCCCATCACAGAAATACCCATTCCTCACAGGTGGCGCAGTGGTAGTGCTGCTGCTGCTTTGCAGTAAGGAGACTGCGGAAGATTGTGGGTTTGCTTCCCGGTTCCTCCCTGTGTGGATAGCGCTTTGAGTACTGAGAAAAGCGCTATATAAATGTAATGAATTATTATTATTAAAGATGGAGGTGTTCACATCTGCGCTTTAAATTCTCTGCAAGTGAATCCTTATTACAGATGTGGTCAGGAGACCCTGTCAAGTTCTTCTGAGATACTTTCAAACTATACATGACATGGTGAGAGACAAGCCGGTGCTCACGGCTGACTGGAGTCAGGGCTAATGCTCTGGACTAGCAGTGTCCGAACCGGAGAAGAAACAGACGACTCTGTCACCACATTTGAACAAGAAATATTTACAGGACAGATACATTTGAAAGAAAAAAACTGAAGTGAATTCCACTCTGAAAAAATAAACAGCAGGTTAGAGACACATTTTGGATGTTGGCTGTTCATCAGTTGTCATTACTGTCTAATGATATTGAATGATAACAATTCCAGGTTTAAGTAAACGCTACACATCCCCAGAAATTAGGCGAACAGCATAATATGTGACAATTCATAGTACTGCCTATGTCAAATATAGGAATCCTTTAATCCAGTGTGAATAATCTAAAAGAATTTTTTATAGAGAAGAAACACGATTTATGGCTTTGCATCTTCATCTTTATGGATAAAATTACAAGGCTACTGTATTTTAAATTACTTTTTCAACTATTAATGTTTTATTTTATTCATTTGAAAAGCAATGCTTTAAGGTACCTTAATGTAAATGCTTACTATAAAGGGTGGTGTATTGAATACAAATGCATATATTGATTACAATTTTAACAGATTTTTCACAAATCAAAAAAAAAAAAATCCTACTGAATGTCATTTTTTATTAACACATATTGTGCTATTAAATGGTAGATTACAAAATAAACTTCAAGTAGCAGTTTGCAGTTTTTGTTGTGTAACTATCCTTCATTTTCTGCTTTTCATTTTCTACCACTCGTGCCTTCTTATTGAGTGATTGTGAGTATGTGAGTCCAAAGACCTTGTTTTATAAAGAAGCACATAAAGGCCAAAAAGGCATACAGTTAAAAAAAATTTAAAATATGGAAAAGCCATTAAATAAAGTTAAGGGAAAGCTTGAATGCTCAAAGCAAGAGAAACAGATGCAAGAGATACTAGCAAGAAGAATGAGAGGCGAGTCAGCGATGAAGGACCCATGGAAGTGAGGATGTTAAATATAAATTGCTGTCAGAGTAAATATTAAACAAGGGACTTGGTGGCAGGTGTGGTTGAGGGTGAGATAAGACACATTTCTGGCAAACGAAGATCTACTATTTAGTTGCGAAAGTAGTGCTTCATATGGTTGTGCCCATTCTAATGTATCTTTTTCACATTTCTTATATTTTACAGCCTGCACAGTTTAACTGGGATCCAGAAACAGTGGGTCTGATTCATGGCTCTTTTTTCTGGGGCTATATTGTGACGCAGATCCCAGGAGGCTTCATTTCTAACAAATTGGCTGCTAATAGGTAAGTATTGCATTAATCCATCCACCCATGGTCTGAATACATTACTAATATTATCTGGCCAACAATGTCATTCTAGCTAATTAGACTCAAACTAAACCTCATCTTTTTTTAATTTAATTTGTGTAACTGATATACAGTAGTTCTATATGCTAAAGTCCCCCCCTCCTTATAAATTACATTGCCATAAGTAGGTGGTAATTCTTTTTCCTATAACTAAACCAAGAATGAGATTAAACACTTCAATTACTGACATCTCAGCAGCTTAGTGGCAGGGTACTTAGCACTGCTACCATACAGCTCCAGGCAGTGTGGCATAGTGGTTAAGACTTTGGACTTTAAACCCTGCAGTTGTGGGTTCAAATCCTGCTACTGACTCTCAGTGACCATCGGCAAGTCATTTGACCTGCCTGTGCTCTACCTGGAACACCAAAAGAAGTGTAACCAACTGTATTGTAAATGTTGCAGGTCACCTTAGATAAAGGTGTCAGCCAAGAATCCTCTTTAATAAAACCTCTGTGTGCGTCCAGGTGTCCGTGTGTGTGTATCTTCTGGTGAAGTGCGCATGTGCGGGGCCACACAGCACGTGTTCAGTTTCTTCCTGTGCAGAGAGAGAGACAGACACATACACACACAGAGGTCCGCGCTTAAGAGAGAAACACACACTTTTCTTGGTTGTTTATTAGATTACGAATATTTCAAATGTTCACTTTTTTTCCCTGTGTTTAAAACTCATTAAAAAAATTTGTTTACAGCGATCGGGTCGTAAGGCTATAGCGCGAACTCTTGCAGTGTTAGTTTTCTCTGTTGTTCAAGGTTTTCTTAGTGTTATTCAATGTTTTTACATTTAGTTTTTTACTATTACACTGTGCATTCTATGGTATAATTAACTATATTTGTGCTTAAAAACTTAAAAAAATATATATTTACTGTGAAGGACAGCCGGGTCCCATGCCCAGCATAGACGCCCCTGCTACTTATGTTCCGGGGGAGCTGCCATGGGCAGTCCAATACCTCCCACGGTGACTCCCCTACTGCCCGCAGGGCTCCATGGGAGATGGAGTCCTCCACAGCTTGGTTGGGGCCCGGCGTGGCCGCTAGGGGGAGCTGCCTGCTTCCCACAGCCCTGCTGGACGAGATTTCAGCCCCACCCGGAGGTGCAATCGGAACCAGGTGGTTAATCACCTGGAACGCTTCCGGGTGGGCTATAAAAGGGCCCAGCTACCACCACTCAGGGAGCCAGAGTTGGGAGGAAGAAGGAGACAAAGCTTGCCTGGGAGTAGTGGTGGAGAATTGTTAGTTTGTGCTTTGGGACTGTGTTTGGGCTGTGTGGCACGGGGAAGACGTGTCACACAGCTGAAGAAAAAATAAAGCCTGTGTGGTTTTGTACACGTCGCCTATGCGTGGTCTGTGCCGGGTCGGGCGCTATATAGCACCTTTTACATTACATACAGTTCATACGGTCTGGAACGGATTAATTGTATTTACATACAGTCCTATTGGGGAAATTACTTCGGTTCGTGAACCGAGGTTCCACTGTATTACTGTCAGACAAAATTACAGGCATTTTACAGAAATACCAACCAGTATTACTGAAAGAGAAAATTAAAGGCACACAATACAGTGACGCATATTACAGCCACATACAAGGTCCCTTGCCATTTAATATAGACTGTTCATACAAATGTTTATGCACTACTGTTCTAGCACCCGTTATTGTAACGGGCTTAATGTCTAGTTGACATATAAACTCCATGTGACTGGTGGTAGGGAACCAGAGCAACCTCACAAGAATAGTTGGGGTACCAACCCAGTAGCCCATTTCTTTATTTTGAAACAAAAAACAAAACTGTGCACAATGGTTAAACAAAAATAGAGGCTGACCACGAAATCAGCTGTCACTGGGTCTCTTTGATCTGCTTTGATCATTGTGTTCTGAATTTCGCATGGGAGCTTGTTTATTGTCAACTCCAGGTCTTGAATGAGATGACACCTTTCAGGGACATTCCTTTCTATGGCGTCATAATTGCCCCCACTGGGTGTCTTGTTGGAGTAGTGGGGTAAAGAGAAGATACCTCTAGCTCAGGGGTCTCCAACTCTAATTCTAGAATGCTACTTTGGCTTCAGGTTTTTTATTCTAATCCTTTTCTTAATTAGTGACTAGTTTTGCTGCTAATTAACTTCCTTTCCCTTCCTTTTAATTGACTTGTTTTTTAATGTGCAGTCCTTATGCCAACAGATGCCCAACTAAGTCAGGGCCTCAAACTCCAACAATTTTCACTCCAATCAGTTTTTTTTATTACAGAAGAAGCTGATGCTTGTTCTTAATTAAAACCATTATCTAAATCCATCACCCGTTCCTGCTGTCGTTCTGACACGGCAGACATTTCCAGAACTGTTGATTTTCTTTTTTCTAAGAGCACTGGCAAATTGTTTGGTGGACTTGAGGAAAACAACATTACTAAGAACTTCACCTTTCTTTATTTTCAGAAATTGATGGGCACTGGTTAGCTGATGATGTGTTTGCTCGTTTTGCATCCCATTATGCTTTTGTTTGGTGCCCAAAGAGGCCGCTCGCTTTTACCAGAACAAACACGCTGTCTTTGGCATGTGGAAGAGGGCAGCAACAATTCAAAGACAGAGGTGTGGTAAACAAAACAGAAGAGAAAGGGTGGATTTAAATTCTTAAGGGGTGCAAACGTTTAAAAAAGGAACGGAGCAGATTTTAATACACATAGTTTAGTTGAGCAGCATTTAGAAGACAGCATGACATTTTTTTAGAACATGTTTACTGTAAAAAAAAAATTCATGACAGAAATGACATCACGCATACCTGCTAAACAGCAAACGCTTTAATATTAGTGTTATTAGGGGACAAACACACAAGTTTGTAATGTTTGAATTTAAGGTGTTTTACAGATCCTGTTGATTCTGCACTTTGGCTAATTGGTGCAAGAATTTTTTCCGGTGAGAAGGATTGCACCTGACAGTTGTTACATCATCTAGTTTTATTGCTGCTAGCCGATGTGGTGCTGCATATTTTTAAAGTGTTTATATTAAGTTTATAATAAGTTGATGTTACATGTTATACATGTTTATATTATGTTGATGAAAAATATTTAGACTGTGGTCACTGCTCATGAAGTCAGTATAATACTAAAATGACTAAAACGAGAATGGCTAAAGAGCCAGGAGCACTTGCTGGTCAGACAAAATGTTATGCTTATAATATTTCAGTTTTTTGCAAAAGTGTTTTAATCACAGTAGTTGTAGACCAGTAGTAAAACTATAAGTGGTGTGATTCCCACTGATTTTTATTATTAAACACTCCCTACTGCATAGTAATACATTTTATATTTTGAAAACTATTTTTAAGGTAGCCCATTTAAAAGACACAAGAGTTAAAGTGTTCAGGTTCTTAAACAAAACTCATAAGTACAGTGTGCACTTTTCATCCGCTTAATATAAATGTGCATTGTGGACGCTGGCCCGGACACACACAGATGGACATCGTTGTTTCACCCAACACACTGTTTATTTACAAATATTTACAAGTTTATCGTGCACTCACAAACCCCAGTGCCTCCTGCACCGATTCCCCCAATGTCCAGGCCACACAGTTTTACTGCCTTTCTCCTGGCCGCCTCTAGTCCTCCCTCCAGCTCCGTCCTCTTCCACCCAACTTCTGCCGATGACTGGAGGAAGGCGGCCCCTTAAATGGGAACCCGGATTGGCTCCAGCTTCTTCCCGGCATTCCTCTGTAGCCACGCCCCAGTGTGGCGGAAGTGCCGGCTGCGCACCCGGAAGCCGTCCGGGTGTCCCCTGTCGTCTTCCGCTGGGCTTCCAAGCCCTTTACCCGAGGCCACCAACATAACCAGGACGGACGCCCCCTCTCGGTCTGGAGGAGGCACAATCCCTCCTCCGGTCCTCCTGGGCGTCCCGGCCGGGGACCACAGCATGTTACTTTAAAAATATACAACGTCACATCTGAATCAAATGATCGGGCAGCTGCAATAAAACTAGACTATACCACATTGCTACTTGCGTCAGATGCCATCTTCTTGTTGTTGTTCTTGTCTTTGGTTGTTTAAGACTCCGTTCGCTTTTTAATATTTTATGCATCACATCATTTCTGGCATGAATATTAATTTCTGGCAAACATTTTCTAATACATTCTACTCAGCAGTGTTTATTAAAACTTTTTCTGTCCCCTGTTTTTAAAAATTTGCATCCATTTTGAATTGTAAACACACCCCTTCTCTTAGGTTTGCTGCACGTCTTGTCTTTGAATCATTGCTTCCCACTTGCACACGTTGTATGTTCTGTTATAAACATGCAGCTTCTTTGCACTTCTCGGCCATCATAGTTTGGCTACTAATTAAGGAAAAAATAAATAATTAAGGGGTCTGAGTCGTAAATAGCAAGTCAATTAAAATTAAGGCAAGGGAGTTAATTAGCAGCAAAAGACTGGTGACTTATTAAGAAAAGGGTTACAATGAAAACCTTCAGCAACTGTAGCCCTTCAGTTGGAGACCCCTGGTGTAGCTTACCTCAGTCAAGCCTGGTAGATGATCCTCAGGTGCACATGTGTGACAATGGATTCTCATCTGTATTTATTTTATGTGTTCTCCCTTTGTCTGTATAGATCTTCTCCCACGTCACAAAGATCTGCACGTTAAGTTGTTGTTGCTTTTTATGGTTAACAGTTTGTTTTTCTACAATTCTTAAATGTTTTTTCTACTTACTGGGAAATGCCCCATCATATCTCTTCCACATCCTTCAAATGTTTAACTCATATGAAGCTTTGTCTAAATATGAAATCACTTGGTCCAAATTGTATTTCTTTTAGTTTTTGAGTATACATTTTTAATTTCAGTTGTTTCCATTTTTCACTCAGCCTTTCCTTACATTTTAACACAGCAAAAGGTAACAAATCCTTTTTCAGTCATTTTTTTCATTGTTCATTAATGATAATAATGGAGTTCAGGAGGTTGCATCAGGTTGAAGGACACCTGGCCTCCTGTCTAGGTTGGCACTACAAATACATCAAACTTTCACAAAGAAGTCCCAAAGACAAGTGGACATTTATCTCCTTTCTGTCTTGGGATCATCAGCAAGTATTTTTGCTAAGAATTATAACGGGTGACACACAAAACTATACCTGATGAAAGAAAAAAAAAAACGTTCATGGAGAGTCACATTTCTTAAACATATGGCTAAAAAGCAAAGACAAAATTATGCAAGTTAAGTGAAAGACAATTGTTCAAGTTGCTTGAAGTTTATAAAATATATCTGTGAAGAAAGTAAACTTAGACCAAGGGAAGGTCCTAGTATCCACATTACACACCAATAATTCAAACCTACTAAATTAAAAGAACAGTTAAAGCAACAGAGCACCTTTACCAGAACTGTTTTGTAAAATATGCTGATACAGAATTATTGAGGGCAGATACAGGGCTCTGTCATGGGTCCGATGTCCTGTGTGTTTGAGTCCATTTCCTGCTCATTGTCAGTCTGGTATCTGTAGACAATAAAACAATATTGGGGCTGATCACCGATGGAGACGAGTCTGATAACAGGGTGGAGGTATGAAGACTGGCAGACTGGTGCATAGAGAATAACTTGATACTTAACACCAAAAAAACTAAAGAACTGATTCTTGATTTCAGGAAGAAGCAGGCTGGTTATTGGCCACTGTGTATGAACAGCGACAGAGTGGAGGGAGTCTCTAGATGTAGGATCTTGGGTAACTACATCTCAGAAGATCTCACACGAACAATAAACACAAACTCAATGGTTAAAAAAGCACAAGTGACAGAAACCTCATGAAGCTTGATCTGTCACAAAAGCTTCTGGTGTCTTTCTATTTTTGCTCCATTGAGAGTGTCCTTACTCATGGGATTCACTTGTGGTTGGTAACAGCTCAGGAGCTGACAAAAAGGCTCTAAACGAATCATAAAAACAGCAGAGAAAACTACCAACACACCTTGGAAGACACCTACAGCTCTTGGTCTGTGGAAGACATCCAGCATCATGAAGGACTTGTATCACCCAGCACATGAACTATTCGAACTTCTCCCCTCATGTAAGATATGTAGGTCCCATTAGAGCGCAGACCACAAATCTGATGGACAGTTTCTACCCCAGAATTATTACTACACTCAATTCTGTACTGAAATCACACACCTTATTGACAAAAATTGTAAAATATCATATCCTTTATTATTATTTATTTATCTTAACTTGTGCAATATTAAAAAAAAATGTGCATATACTGCCAATTGTGTAATGTGTGAGCTGTATAGAAAATATTAGATATTAGATGTGTGGTTTTTAATAGTATGGTTTTGAGCATCATTTTTTTCAGGTAGTGTACCAGAATCTCATTGCATGTGTTATGCAATGACAACAAAGGAAACTTGCTTTAGCTTTATCTTATCTAATCTTCTCCCCATGTTTGCGTGGATGTTCCCTGCCACCTCCTTAAACACATGTCAATTTGATTGGTGAAGATAATATGTCATGTTAGATACTCCATCAGATATGTGTTAAATATGTGTTAAAACAACAAAATCACTTTAAAAACACAGCAAATGATGCCTTTATCTATTGAGGACAGGCTTGTCACTCTATAAATCTACTAATACTATGTAATATGTAATAAAATAGGGTGAAATGACACCTTTTATTGGCCAGTAAAAGGTGTCATTTCACCCTGCTTTCTCCTGTATCAATCTATGGCTAACACGGTACAACACTCTACTGCTATGTAATATGTAACAAAGACTTAACTACATATTAATTTTTGAATTACTAATTTATATTTTATATAAATGCTATAATTTTCAAATAGTATTTCTTATTTATTCATTACTAAGATACATGTCAGTTCATATTTTGTTGTGTTATATAACATCAGCAGTTTCTGTGGTCATACTGGTTAATAATATTTGTTACAGAAATTAATGTGCTGGAAACATCTAGCCGAGGTTTCTGTTTCATGCTGAGTTCACCTCTTACTTCAGACAGAATTTTTCTTATGCACAGAGTGAGGACAGAGACATTAAGCCTGAATGGACCCTGCTCAAGACCCCAACTGTGGAAACGTCTGCTAAAAGCTGAGGTTTAAGGCAGACAGGGGATGCCATGTCAGCAATCCTAGGGCTCAATGGTGATCACCAAAAGTGTGGGAAACTGTTAGACTGAAGAAGGTGGCCTTCAGAGGATCTACTGATTTAATTCGGAGGTATCAACAGAGGCAAAAATTGTTTGTGGAGGCAAATGCTTAAGCATGAGATGAGTTTGGAGAAGTCACTTAGAAAAACTATTGGATAGCCTCAAGGATTTTCTGGCAAATGCTCAGACTGTTGAGCAGGGATGGAGAGGTTCTGACCTCATCTGGGGAAATTCTCGAGTGGTAGAAGTAACACTTCAAGGAACTGCTCACCTTGGTGGGCATGTCCTTATCAGGAGGCAGCAATGGACACATCTGGTTGGGGGTGAATACTGTCACTATTCCTGAAGTCACTATGGTGGTCCAAAGACTACATGGTTGTAGGGCTACTGGGGTGGTTGAGATCGCCTGGAGATGTTGAAAACACTGGACATTGTTGGTACAGCCTGACTAACGCATCTATTTTGTGTTGCATGGAAGGCGGTTAAAGTACCCTTGAACTGGCAGAGTGGTGTGGTGTTCCTCATATATAAGGAAATTGACCAATTTTCCAATTCAATTACAGAGGGACCACATTTCTCAGCCTTACAGATAAGGCCTATGTCAGGGTGTTGGCTGAGAGACTCTGTTCAATTTTTGAATTTAAGACATGGGTGCATGGGAGTATGATAAAAGAGACTACCTGTGTTTTTTTAGATTTGGAGAAACCATATGACTATGTCACTTGATTGTGTTAGAGATGCTGCAGTAATATGAGGTAACAGGGCCGCTCCTACTGTTTGTATTATTCATTTCCTATATGAATGCAGTGAGAACTGTGCTTGAATACATGGTGTTAATTCAAATCTGTTTGTTTATGGAATCGGACTTCATCAAGTCTATGTCTTATCACCAATTGTGTTTGTGGTTTTGATGGAAAAGATATCAAGGTGCAGATGAGAATGTTAGGGTGTCTTGTTGGGAAAGCTAGCGTAGCACTGTTGCTCTATGCAGATAATATTATTTGCTTTGCCCCATCTGACTGTGTCTTTCACCACACACTTGAGTGATTTGCTGCCAAGTGTGAAGTGTCAGGGATAAGGACTAGCATCTCTAAGTTTGAGGTCAATTATCTCCAACAGAGAAGTTCAAGGATCATGTTTATGAGTGATGGTAGAAGGAGATGTGAGATTGACAGGTGGTTTGGAGTAGTAGCAGCAGTACTGTGAGCTCTGTACTGTTCTGTGCTGGTGAAGAAGGAGCTAAGTCTAAGGACAAGACCCTTAGTTTACTAGTCAGTCTACATCCTTGTCCTCACTTATGGTCATGTGCTGTGGGCCATAAATGAAAGAATGAGATTGCAAGTACAAGAGGAAAAAATGAGGTTTCTTCACATTGCTGCTGGACTGTCACTCCATGATATTCACACAATTTGGGATAGCAATTTGGGAGAGCCACGTAGTAGAGTCATTGTTGTTCCAGATTGAAAGGAACTAGTTGAGGTGTTTTGGGCATGTTGTAAGGATACTAAATAGGCAGCTCTATCAGGAGCTGCTCTAGGCATGGCAAATTGGGTGGAGGACCTATGGCAGACCCAGAACACACTGGAAAAATTATATTTCTTGGCTGGCTTGGGAACGCCTGGAAATTGTCCAGGAAGAGAATAAATGTGTAGCTGGGGACAGGGAAATCTCATCTGACCTGCTTGACATGCTGTCACCACAATCCTCACTGGTGTGAGAAGATGAGTTGACATGAGATAAATACACCGTGAATGCCAAAGTAAGGGATACGTAGCATTAACTAACACTTATGTAGGCAATTAATTATTATTACAAACTAGCTGAAATACCCAGGGTTGACTGGTAGGAAAATAATGTTTTTTTTTTTTAATTGTTTGAGAAAAATATCATTAAAAAAACCCACAACTTTAAAAATAAAAATAAATTAACAAACTATCAAGACTCACTAATGTGCTGGTGGACGTTCCGAGTGTCAACTGGATGATAACATGCATGCAAGACTGCACGATCACCCCCCAGGGTGTGATTTGACCCTACAGTATTGTTAGTCGACCAATGAGAAACATGTGTACCAAGTTTCATAAATATCGCTCCAGCCATTCGGAAGTGATGCTGGAACATACATACATACATACATACATACATACATACATACACACATTGACTTTTATATATATAGATAAGAGTGGCCATCATGACCATAACAATTAAAAGTTTATCCCATTGCACAAAGATGTAAACGCTTAGAAATAAAAAAAGAGAATCCTTCCACAATTTATTAATGCAAGACATGTACCAATTACATCGGTTCTGTCACTGTCCATTCTCCTGTCTGGAGGACATTTTTGTTGGAATAGATTTCAACCCCTGTGCTGGATAAAACAGATTCAAGAGATAAATAGGAAAGGTGCTAAATAACAGGTAACTAGACAGACAGATTTGATATGATATGATATGATATGATGTGATATGATATATGTGCTGTATGATAGGTAGAAGAAAAGCACTGTTTCCTAATGTGATGTGTGGTCCATGGCGCAGTGCAGATTTTTAAATAAACAATTGCGCCAGGTGTTGGTGCAGGCTCTAAGCAGGTGTGAAGGTGTGTAAATGCGTTTTTCTCTGCGATTACTGGAGGCACTGTCTGACCAGACTGAATTCACATGCAGAGTAAGGCTGATCAATCAGTAGCCTCCAAGCTACTGCGGAGGTAGTGGCTCCTTACACCTGCACCCAAATGTCTAACAGTTTTGAAAAGAGCCTGCACGAGGCAAGGGGAAGAGAGGAAGGTACATGTCAGATGAAAAAGGGCATCGAAGGTTAAAAGTAAGAATCGAGACGAGCAGGCCATTTAGTGAGGAGAGGCAGCACCATCTTGGGCCTCGTGAAGGAGAGATTGAGTACATTCCACAGGCTGGTTCACCACACTCAATAACTGTGTAGAGTGAGGCAAGCATGGTGGAGTCCTACCCAGGGATCTGAGGTACGACTGCAGGTGCGTGAAGGATAATGGGAGGAGGACCGACCTCAGACGTCTTTTGCCCAGAGGGGACTGGGCGGTCTCATGGTCTGGAATCCCTACAGATTTTATTTTTTCTCAAGCCGTCTGGAGTTTTTTTTATTTTTTCTGTCCCCTGGCCATTGAACCTTACTCTTATTCGATGTTAATGTTGATTTATTTTTTATAATTATGTCTTTCATTTTTCTATTCTTTAATATGTAAAGCACTTTGAGCTACTGTTTGTATGAAAATGTGCTATATAAATAAATGTTGTTGTTGTTGTTGTTGTCTTGCTAGAGCTATGTGTAGACAGAGGTCGGTGATAAAGTTTGCGTCTTTTAACGTTTTGCTCGACTGAGAAAATAAAGTTTTTTTTAATTGTTTGAGAAAAGCATAAAAAAAAAACACAACTTTAAAAATAAATTATCAAACAATAAACCTGGGTTTGCTTCCCAGGTCCTCCCAGCATGGAGTTTGCATGATCTCCCAGTGTCTGCGTGGGTTTTCTGCAGTGGGCTGGCACCCTGCCCAGGGTTTGTTTTCTGACTTGCGTCCTGTGTTGGCTGGGATTGACTCCAGCAGACCCACGTGACCGTGTAGTTTGGATATAGCGGGTTGGATAATGGATGGATGGATAGATAAAGACTCACTAATGTGCTTGTCTTGCAGTGTTGTACGTATGTTATCGTCCAGCTGATGCTCGGAACTGGCCAACTCTGTTTAATTTGAAAAGCAATGGGGGTGCGGTGCTGCTCAAAAATAAAGAATGCTGGCAGTCACCTGGTATATACTTACTGTGTAAGCCCATGCTATTAAAAGTACAGGATCCTAAAAAGTATTTAAATTGTCAGAACTACTTTGGGTATCTCTCTGCTAGAAGGATTCATGTTGCCGAAGTGCTCGCATCGTTTGTGCATTAGCAGCTAAGCGACTGTCTTTCTTAGGAGGTTTCCTTTTGCCCATGTACTGGCCTCGCTTGTGCTGGAGCCCTCACCCTGACTCTACGTCTCACTTCTGGGCCGGACAGACACACACACTTACACGCGTAGAGCTCTATTTAATTTCAAAAGCAACAGGGGAGCGGTGGCGTGTAAAGAATGCTGGCAGTCGCCACTAGTTCTCCCTCTGGTGGTCGTTCCGAGTGTCAACTGGATGATAACATGCATACAAGAACGCAAGATCACCCCCCACCCTACCCAGAAGGGGCTGGGTTATGGCTGATTTCACCATACAGTATTTTTAGTCGACGAATGAGGAACATGTGTACCAAGTTTCATGAAAATCACTCTAGCCGTTTGGATGTGATGCTGGAACAAACATACACACATTGACTTTTATATATATAAATTTATTGTGGATGATGCACTGCACTTTGAACACTGTCTTGAATTTGGTTTTTATTAAAAGCACTTGCACCTTTCACCATCCCCTTGCTTCAGGTGCCATGCTCATCTCAGTTACGGTACTGACAGTGTTGGTTTCAAGATGCTTCCATTATAGAAGAGGGAGCAAGGAGCAAACGGTCACACCTAAAATTCCATATGGATAAATTGCAAAGATACAACCACAGATGATAGATATATTTGTTCCATATCCATTTGGCTTCACTGGTAACACTTTAGTTTAGGTACAGTAAAATGCATCTGTTACTCATTTGCTCTTATGTAACAAGACTTTAACAAAGGCTTCTTTGGGTCTTCATACCACTTATAAAAACCTCAGTAGATAAGTTACCCATCTCTGTGCAGTGTGGCATATTGATGTGATGACGTCCTACTGACACTACTTGTTAAAGTGAAGGACTCACAGGAATGAGTCTCAATAAGTAATCATATCAGCAGAAATGTGTCTCAGTTAAGCCTCCTCAGACCCCTCCAAAGTGACGTTTTGTTTGCAGAGATGAATGAACACTTTGCTGATGCTTTGTAAATGTTATGAAGACCCAAAGAAGTGTTTTTTTGTTAAGGTCTTGTTACGTAACGGTAAATGAGCAATAGATGCATTTTTGCAGTACCTAAACTAAACTGTTACTGTTTCACTTCTAATTGGAGAATTCATTTTTTTCATATCCTTATATCCTTCAGTAATTAGACAAACGTTGCCTTTTCTTTATATGTTGGTTACAACTTTTGTTCTGTTAGGGAACAAAGTGCTTGGAAATTGAAAGTCAAGACAAATCTTTTTCATATTGTGGATAAACAGTATAATTCCTTTCTTCACATATCCACTAGATGGAAGTGCTCATAGCAAAACATCTGAAGAAAGCCTAAAAATGCAGTACTGTTATCTTAATCTTCATTTTTCCTTTCTTATTACTGTTATTACTGTTATTACTGTTACTGATGCTTCATTTGGCTATACTGAACATGTAAACCTCATTTACGGCAAATAAAACACAGACTGATAGGCTTTAGCTAGTGCTGCATATTTATTTAAATAGATTTTCATAAAGTTTCTTAGTTCATCATTAAGATGAACACTTTTTCTGTTTATTTTGTGACATGTGTTAAAGAGAACTGTAAAGGTATAGACAGGTCATTTAAACACAAACATAATTTCATCCATCCATTATCCAACCCGCTATATTCTAACTACAGGGTCACGGGGGTTTGCTGGAGCCAAGCCCAGGGCACAAGGCAGGAAACAAATCCCGGGCAGGGCACACACACACACCAGGGACAATTTAGGATCGCCAATGCACCTAACCTGCATGTCTTTGGACTGTGGGAGGAAACCCATGCAGACAACATGCAAACTCCATGCAGGGTGGACCAGGGAAGTGAACCCGTGTCTCCTACGTGTGAGGCAGCAGCGCTACCCACTGCGCCACCATGCCACCCAACATGAATACAGTATTCCCAAACTCATACAGTTTGACTTAAACACTGCCTTTATGCTCAGAAATGCAAAGAGCAGTGAATTCCAACAACCTATAGTTTTTATTAATAAAATCCCTCAAAACGTACAGTATAGTGCATAATACGTTCATCTCCATTTCTCTTATGTGTTATCATGTTGGCCATAAATGCCTTTTATTTTTAAAATTGTAAAAAAAGCACATCTCCTAATAAACACTTAAAATGTGATATTTGTGCTAAAAGGCAGGGAGATCAGTGCAGATGGACCTGAAAATGGCCTTTCAGTTGCAGAGACCTGTGCAGCCCATGCTTAGCCACTATAAAGCACTAAATGTTGAACACAAAGTGCATCTAAAAATACTGCTGGAAATGCATGAAATGGCCATGACTTGATTATATTGAAATGGGACTTACTTTCTAGCATTTTGTGATGCTTAAAATTGTTAAAAAGACTACATGAAATAAATACTTCTTACTGCTTCAGAATTTCCCCACACCATCTTACCTCATACGAAGCCACATGTCTATCAGCATGACAATGTATCAATGATACTTCCACAAGTTCCGTTATCATTACTGCTTTGTGAATGGTAGTCTTTTATTCTGCTCACTGACAGTGACAGGACCTCAGTGGTTATCTGTGTGTAGTTGGCATGTTCTCCTCATGTCTAGATTATGTACTCAGGTACTCCAACGTAATTTCACGTCTCTAAAACATGGGGACAGTTTAATTAGCATTTGTAAATTCTTACCCATCTGTAAAAATGTGTGCAGATACAGCACCCTCAGGGGTGTAATGCAAGAGGCTGACTTTTTAATTTGCTAATAGACTCTGGTCTCATCACCACTCTGTTTAAAAAACTGACTGATGGATGGTGCAGCGGCATGCAAAAGTTTGGGCCCCCTTGCTTATAATATCTGTTAGTGTGAATCGTTAAGTGAGCAGACGGTGAACTGATTATCAAAAGGCATAAAGTTAAAGCTGACACAGTTCTTTTCAGCATTGTATGCAAGATTAATGCATTGTTTTTGTTTTGTACAATTGAACAGTGAAAAAAGGAATGGAGCACCATGCAAATGTTTGGGCACTCCAAGATATTTGAGGTCTTAGATAATATTTTCCTAAGGACTGAGACCTCAATTAGCTCATTAGGGCTATGGATTTTTCGCAGTCATTGTTAGGAAAACCCCACATGATGGCAAAAATTGCAAAGCTATATACCTTCTCTGAGTCCTCACACCTTGTCCCAACAATCAGCAGCTATGGGCTCCTCTAAGCAGGTGCCTAGCACTCTGAAATAATAATTTTTGCTCACAAAGCAGGAGAAGGCCGCAAGAAGATAGTAAAGCATTTTCAGGTCGTTGTTTCCTCAGGTTTGTAAAGTTATTAAGAAATGGCAGTTAACAGAAACAGTGGAGGTCAAGTTGGGGTCTAGATGACCAAGAAAACTTTCTGAAAGAACAACAATAACATTTATTTATATAGCACATTTTCATACAAAAAGTAACTCAAAGTGCTTTACATAATGAAGAATAGAAAAATAAAAGACACAGTAAGAAAAGAAAATAAGTCAACATTAATTAACATAGAATAAGAGTAAGGTCTGATGGCCAGGGTGGACAGAAAAAACAAAAAAAACTCCAGAGAGCTGGAGAAAAAAATAACATCTGTAGAGATTCCAGACCAAGAGACCGCCTAGTCCCCTCTGGGCATTCTACCTAACATAAATGAAACAGACCCTTTTTGGATTTAGGGTTTTCATGGAAGGACCTGATGATGATGGTCACGTAGACTTCTGGCTTTCAGTCCATCATTGTTTGAGCATCATGAAGCTTTAAGTAGGTGGAGGTGGTGCAGGCCACCACCACAAAGAAACTGGAAAAAAGAAACAGAAGAGAGAGTAGGGGTCAGTACGGATTTTAGAGCCACTATGAATAGTTATTATGATGAACTGAACATACAGAGTATCAGGATTAAGTTAAGAACTGCTAGTTGGATTACTAGAAAGGCAAATAAAAACCCACTGCAAAACACCTTCAGGAAGATTTAACAGACTCTGGAGTGATGGTGCACTGTTCTAATGTGTAGCGACACCTGAACAAAGATGACCTTCATGGTAGAATCAGCAGAAGGAAACCTTTACTGCATCCTAGCCACAAAATGTAGCGCCTGAAGTTTGCAAATGAACATCAAAAGAGGCCTGATGCATTTTGGAAACAAGTCCTGTGGACTGATGAATTCAAAAAATAACAATTTGGACACAATGTGCCGAATCCTAGGACAAAAACACCTCTTCAACTGTTAAGCATGGGGATGGATCGATCAAGCTTTGGACTTGGGTTGCAGCCAATAGCACAGGAAAAATGTCAATGGTAGAGGGAAGAATGGTTTTAAATAAATACCAGCAAATTCTGGAAGCATACATCACATAATCTGTAAAAAAGTTGAAGTTAAAAAGAGAATGGAGCTTAAAAACAAGATAATGATCTGAAACACACCTCAAAATCTACAATGGAAAACCTCAACAGGCACAAGCTGAAGGTTTTGCCGAGGCACTCACAGTCCTCTAACCCAAACATCACTGAAAATCTATGGAGAGATCGTAAAAGAGCACTCTTGCAGAATAAGAAGCCCTTTGCAAGGACGAACAGGTGAAAACACCCCAAGTAAGCAATGAAAGACTCTTGGCTGGCTAGAAAAAGTGTTTACAAGCTGTGATACTTGCCAATGCTGGGTGCCCAAACTTTTGCTTGAGGCCTTTTTAATTTTTTTTTTTGGTATTCTGAACCTGCGAATGACGGAAATGAAAATGTAATCTTGCTTAAAATATTAAAGAAATGTGTCATCTTCAACTTTATGCCTTTTGGCGATCAGTTCATCTTCTGCTCACTTGACTATTTTCAGTAAGCAGATGTTTTACATAAGGGTCCCTAAATTTTTGCATGCTACTGTAGATGTGACCTCTTTCGAACAAACATCTCCTAGTAAAAGGCTCTTTTCCATCTTTAGTCACAGTTGTGTTTGTTTATTTTTAGGGCAATCAAAAACTGGGAAACTGACAAGGGTTATAGCAGGGAAATCAGAAGGAGCTAGTAACCCAAATTCAAAACCAAAAAGAAACTAAACTAAGCAGTAATTATTCTTATTTCTAATGCCCTGCAGGACAAGTCTATGACAAAGTCATTCCATTTTTATTCAGAGTTTTGAAGCATGCTGCCATCTTCTGTGGGGATGGTATGATAATGTCAAGTACAATACTAAACATTGTCAGCTCAAGTGACTGGCAACGAGTATTGTAGCTATAAACAGTATATACAAAAGCAGTGGCATCTTGGGGCTTTAGAGGCTTAAGCTCTGATCTGTTGTGCCAAGCCGTTAATCTTTTTGTTCTTTTCTTTAACTGCTGATCTCCTGGGATTTTTACACACAACAGTATCCAGAGTTTACTCAGAATGGTATGAAAAACCAAAAAATATTCAGGGAGTGGAAGTTCTGTGGACAGATCAGAGGGGTTAGAGGAAAACTGCCAGACTGATTTGAGTTAACAGAAAGGCTGTGGAAACTCAGATAATCAATTTATACAACTGTGGTGAGCAGAAAAGAATCCCAGCATGTCAAACCTTAAGGAAGATGGGCTACAACAGCAGAAGACCACATCGGGTTCTACTTCTGTCAACCAAGACAGAAAGCTGAGGCTGCAGTGGGCTACAGGTTCACCAGAACTGGACAGCTGAAGACTGGAGTAACGTTGCCCGGTGCGATGAATCTCAATTTCTGGTGAGGCACACAGATGCATGCATGAATCCATGCACCCAATCTGCCTTGTTTCAATAGTCCAGGGAGATTGTGGCAGTGTACTGGTGTGGAGAATGTTTACTTGGCACACTTTGAGCCCATTAACACCAATTAGTCATCCCTTGAATGCCACAGCCTATCTGAGTTTTGTTGCTGACCATGTGCATCCCTTCATGGCCACCATTTACCCATCTTCTAATGAATACTTCCAGTAAGATAATGCCCCATATCTGAAAGAAAAAGTCATCTCAAACTGGTTTCATGGATATGACAATGAGTTCAGTGTTCTTCAGTGGCCTTCCCAGTCACTTGGTCTGAACCCAATCGAATACCTTTGGAATGTGGAAGAACAGGATATTCGTAGCATGAATATGCAGCTGACAAGTCTGTAGAAATCATGTGATGCAATCATGTCAACTTGAAGTAGAATCTCTTTAGACAGATTAAAATATTACTTCTGTTTTAGGATACTCGTTGTTGTTTATTACTATGTATATAGCACCTGCCTTACCTTAGTTGGCTCATACAGGAGACAGGAGACACCAATGGTCACTAAGGGATCTTTTTTTTATTGTGCGGTTGTTTTTACTCTTTAATTGTTCATTTGTGCATAAGTAAGCCTGCAGTTCTTATTACTAACCAAAATATCTCTATTGCTTTCTTTTCTTTTTCAAAGGGTATTTGGAGCTGCTATTTTTTTGACCTCAATGCTTAATATGCTTATTCCGTCTGCTGCAAGAGTTCACTATGGCTGTGTTATGTTAGTGAGAATACTTCAAGGCCTTGTAGAGGTAAGTGTTACATTTTATCAAATTATGAGGGCGAGTCAAGCTAAAGTTAGAAAATGTTATTTATTAGAAAATGGACCAAACCTTAACAAAACTGAACATGTCATTTCTCAATGTCGTCTCCACTCTTCTCAATGCACTTGTGCCACTGGAAGTGCCTGGATTGCAGCAAAATAAAAGTTTTTTTCTTGTTCTCGCACCCGAGTTATTGTCGAACACTAAATGGTGAGAGGTATTACAGTCACAACTGCATGTTACTGTGACTTGCTGGAGACCAATGTGAAGCCTGCTATGCGATCCAAGTGGCGGGGACTGCTGTCTCAAGGAGTCCTTTTGCTGCAAGATACTGCCTGCCTTGCCCACACACTGCTAAGAACACCAAGGCTTGTCTGGAGAAACTGAAGTTTGAGGTATTGCCACATCCTCCTTATTCGCCAGATTTGGCACCGTGTGATTTCCGCCATCTGGGTGTTCGTCGATTTAAGACAAATGACAACATGAAGAAAGCGGTGCATGAGTGGTTGCAAGGAAAAGATAAAACCTTTCATTCTGCTGGAATCCTTGGCACTGGGGCATCACAGGGCTGTTTATCTTTGCCCTGTGGTCTGTGTGTTGATCCCAATGCTCCAGTGCAGTGACAGGGACACTCTGCTCTAAAAGCTAGCACCTTCCTTCGTAAAATCGAGGGCCTAACTCTGTGGTTATAAAAGATCCCTGGGTATATCTTTTGAAAAAAAGTAGGATGTATCCCAATGTCTTGGTTAAATTGACCATCACGGCCTTGTCATTCTGCACCCTTAATCATCCCCTGCCCCTTATTGCCTATGTCCCTCAATCCCTTCAACACCTAATAGTTAACGTATGGTGAGCGTACTGGTGCAAGAATAGCTGCTGTCATATCATCCAGGTGGATGCTATACATTGGTGGCATTTTAAGTGATACCCCACTGTCTATGTAAAAATGCTTTTTTAAGGTTAGAATAGTGCCACATCAATTTAATAAATTAACATGTCCAGTTAGATCTACAAAAGCTATCATGTTTTAACTCCTGATTTAGTAAATATTCCAGTATAAGAAACACCTCAAATATGTAATACTAGAAGAAGCCCGTCGTAGCATACAGAGGTGTAAGAATAGGAACGGAAAACGGTGAGAAAGGAATTCAGTATAACAAAGGCTTAGGAAACCACCGTCATAGTATAACGAAAATAGCAAGGAGCGATGCCAAAGCTAATGGTCGAGAGAGTACCTTCCTGTAGCAGGCTACGGAAAACATAGACATATATAGATAGACGCCACATTCACTGTGTTGCCCAGTCGACACGATAAGTCAGCGGATCCGCCCTATTGCGAGTGGTAAAAGTGCCATTTAAACTAATACAGGTACATGTGGAAACCGGGTTTTCTGATGAAAGAACAATAACGTTTAAAACAGTATCGTTTACATACAACAGATTTTGCCGAATAATTTTACATGCAATTATTTATATCCATTTATACACTAATAATGGCTCGATTCAATAACACATTTTAAAACTACCCTCAAAACTTATCTTTTCAAACTGGCATACCAATTGTGAATTTTGCACTGTTACTGCCAGTTATCTTTGTTTCTTTGCTAATTATTGCTGTTTAATCGAGAGCGACGGTGGACGCGGAAGTAGGATTAGTGATGGCGGGGGCTCTGTCGTGCGTATCCCATGGTCTTAGAGTTGGTGGCCAGGGCTCTGTGAGTTGGCGGGTGTGGCTCTCTGTTTTGCGTGCCCTTAGTTAGAGCTGGTGGGCGGGCTTTGGTGGGCGTGGCTCTCTGTCTTGTGTGTGCTTAGTTAGAGCTGGCGGGCAGGGCTCTCTGTCTTGCTTGTGCTCACTGTCTTGCACTCACTGTCTTGTGTGCCCTTAGTGAATTATATATATAGATAATTTAGCTTTTTAACACATAAATTTTGTGCTGCAAGATTATCATTATAACAAATGAAATGCATGGACAAGCGCTCATTTGTGTGGATACATTTCCAAACCTGTAATTTCTGTGCAGTTAAACAAGTCCTGTTTTGCAGAGATTTCTTTTGCTGTTTGGGGCATCTTTGGCAATGTCTTTTGAAAATTGATGCCTGTTTCTGATTCTTCAAGGTGGCACAGTTCTTAATGCTACCCATCCTGGGTATTCACTTCTGAACACTGCCCATGCAGAGTTTACCTGCTATAACATGAGCTCTTACTCCCACATCCCATGCATGGTAGTTTTTTTGCCATTCTGAAAGTGGCCCCATTTGGGTGTGTGTGTAAGCGGTTGCCGTGATGGACTCATGACCTGTCATCAATAATTATATATTCAGGACTAGTGCCCTATCATCAATACTTACATATATATTCAGGACTAGTGCCCTGTCTTACGCTCTATTGTCCAAAAATAAAGCTTGACCAAGTTGTTTTGAGATATGGTTTCATCTTTAAAACTAAATCTACCTTTCTCAAGCTATTTATTTATGGAGAGCAGTCAATGTATCTCTCAGTCAGCCTGTAATTTATTGAGTGCTCAGATACTGCATTAGTTTACTAGCTGAGACGTTTTGTCATCCTGTTCCTTCACAGTCATATCAAAGTGTTATTCATTCATTAATACATTTTCCAAACCTTTCTCTTCACCCTGTCAGTCAGCCATTATTTTAAATAATAGTGTATTTACCAATTTAGCCACTCTTCTAAACAAGAAGCAAGCTTTGATTCAGTGTTCATTTATTGATTTGGTACAGTACTCAGAGATCTCATATCCCTTTTAATGCATTCAGTGGACATACCCTCATAACTTACATTGTCTCCATCCACACTTTAGTTCTGTGTGTGCTGTGCTTTGCTTTGTTTGCTGGAGGAGCGACCTGTGCATACACACCAATGCAGACCTTACACAGAACACTGACACTAACTCTTCATTCTGCATTGCGTAACTTCTAAAAAATGAATATAGACTTATGTTAAACAAATCAGTGTCTTGATTCCCTAATGAGCTGGCTTGAACTTTACTGAATTAATGCGTTTACTTCTATTTTTAATGGAGAATTTGCAGCATACATCATCACAAGTCACTTTACATAGCAAATAAGATTACAACATAGTTTAAAAAACGTACAAATGCATAAGTCGGTTCCTGGTGTGTAGAGAATGTGAACTGTGGAAAACAGAGGAAATCCACTGAACCTACAGAGATTCTTTATTTTACCTTAACACCACAACAGCTCAGTTTACATGAAATCTGAAGAAGCTCATAAAACTTCAATACAAACACAAATCAAAAAGACAGCAGGAATCTTTTTCCCCAACAGTAACTCATTCCACAGTTTACCAAAAAACACATTTAGGCATGCCATGACATTACCTTTTCTAACCAGAGCAGCACTTGGAGCCAGTTCATTACAGACACTTGGACACGTTCATAAGATGAGTGCAGAACAGTCCTAAGGTCACAATGGGATGTTCTCGAATCCTACAGCTTTGTAGACCAGCTTAAAGTGCGAGAGTCCACTGCGGAAATTAAATGAAAACAAAACAATTCTACACAAAAGAGTGAAGAGGTGAGGCAGTGATTTAAATAGTGGAGTGGCACAGTAGTTAGTACTGCTGTCTATTGGCCTCAGGGACCTGAACTTTCTCAGGGTGATCTAAGTCGATTCCTACCTTGGGTGTGATGCTGCTGCTCTGGCTTTTAGAAAAACTTTAAGAATTACAAAAACAGTAGAATTACATTTTAATAATGAATTAATTGTGAGCAGATCTCAGTAAATAATTACTGTGTTCTTTTGAGGTTTATTAATATAATTTTCTTTATGTTATTTTGTAGTCATTTTTGTATTTTAACTTTGTATAAAGATCACAACTTTTTTCACAAATTACAGTTTCTAGTGAATTAATCAGGTAATATACAGTAGCTTTAGTAAGATGTTAAAGTCAGTAGCCTAATACCATTAATACCACTGTTATATTCAATTAAAGGTTACTAACTGTATTAGAGGTGGAAAAAACAAAGACTATATAATTTCTTGAAAGTTATATCAAGTATTACTAACCTGAATTATGGAAATTAGTGCAGCTTTTGAAATGAAATGTACACATTACTCCACTAATCAGCAGGTTCTGCGTCAATGTAATTTTACAAAACATATTAACATCACGCAATATCATGAGCACCTAACAAGACAAACAAGTATTCAGTTGCAAAATATACATGGCATTGCCTTTTTAGGATTGCAGATTGCTCAGAGAGAACTAGTAAATTTGATCTTCTTTTTTTGTGGTTTACAGGGGTAACTTGAAAAGCACACAGCTAGTCATCTGCTCATGATAATACTCTGCACGCCTGTGATACCTTGTACATGTACTCTTGTTTTTCATATGCCATGTGTCTAATAGAGGCAATCTGCATCTTTTTCCTGCAGGGAGTTACCTACCCAGCATGCCATGGATTGTGGAGCAAATGGGCACCTCCTCTGGAGCGCAGCAGGCTGGTAACCACTTCTTTCTGTGGTTAGTTTTTAAACAGTTATATAATTGTACTTTGCTTACTAATTTCATAAAGTATGGTGTCACCTTTCAGAGACTATCATAGAAAGAGCAAGTGCTTAATAATAACCACAAATCAAAGTTCTACTGAATACTTTTAGCTTATGTAGTAGTACATGTAATTGAAGAGTAGCCATTCATGAGGCACATCATATAATCACGTACATCTGTCTTTTCTTTGAATGAGAAGATGCACAAATAAGATGTTTTGGCTGTGGCTATCTAATAAGCCATACATTAAAACGAAAGACTCTTAAAAGTGTCATTGTTATAATACGTATATTCTAAATTTCTGCAGAAGTTTCAAATACATTAATGATGGAGTCTTTTTCTCAAAATTCTATAATTATTAACAAAGACGGGCACCAGTTTCCTGTGACCCTGAAATGTATAACTGAGGTGGTTAATGGATTGATGGACTTAACTAGCTACACAAGACCCCTGCCTAAGAGTCCAACATTATTTTCAAGTCATAAACTAACGCGGTCAGTTGTGTCAAAAGCAGTGCTGAAACCCAGCAGTCCTCTTGTGGCTGTTCCTGTACAAGTGATTCACGTGAATACCAGAATGAAACTTTTCAAACAGGCTGTAGTGAGAAAGGTGAGCCTGAAGCTTCAGGACTATCAACTTTTTCAAGTACTTCAGGAATTCTTAAGCATATAGTATTCAGGTACAGCTCTGATTTCTTTTTTTTTTTTTTTTTTATTAATTTTATTATAATCAATACATAGTAATCAAGTTTTTACAAAAAAAAAAGAATTATGCTAAGAACAGATCGATCCCCACCCTTGAGAGAGAGAGCAAGCCAAATGGTGTAAAATTTAAGGCTTGTAAAAAATACCTAAATCAACAAATTCTCTGTGCTTTATAAACTCATTTCAAAATATTACTGATTAGATCCTGCCATGTTTTGAAAAAGTCTGCACAGATCCTCTAACTGAGTATTTGATTTTTTCCAATTTCAAATAATATAACACATCAGTTTCCCACTGACTTAAAAGAGGAGAGTTTGGGTTCTTCCAGTTTATCAGAATAAGTCTGCGTGCCAACAGTGTAGTGAATGCAATCACAATTTGTTTGTCTTTCTCCACCTTAAGACCCTCTGGAAGAACCCCAAACACAGCTGTTAATGGGTTAGGAGGGATTGTGAGTCCAAGACTGTCTGAGAGGTAATTAAAATTTTTGTCCAGAATAATGTTAATTTGGTGCAGGCCCAGAACATGTGACCCAGTGAGGCTGGGGCTTGGTTGCAACGTTCGCAGGTTGGATCATGCCCTGGAAACATTTTGGAGAGTTTTAGTCGAGACAGATGTGCTCGATATATAATTTTGAGTTGTATAATTGTATGCTTTGCGCATATGGAGCTTGAGTGAATTCTCTGCATTGCTACTTTCCACTCCTTTTCTGATATATTAATTGAGAGGTCATTTTCCCAGTGTCCTCTTGGATCTTTGAAAGGAAGGGATTGTAAAAGGATTTTATATATTGTAGAGATGGAGTCTAACTCCTTGAAATTGAGCAATACTTTTTCCAGCGTGGATGAGGGTGCAAGATGAGGAAAATCTGGAAGGTTCTGTTTAACAAAGTTCCTGATTTGAAGATAGTGAAAGAAATTTGTAGCTGGAATGTTAAATTTGGACTGTAATTGTTCATAGGATGCAAAGGCGTTGTCTATATAAAGATCTCTAACAAGTTAATTCCAAATTTTTCCAGATATTAAAACTGCATATGTTTGTGAGGGTTGAAAGAGGTGGTTCTTTTGCAGGGTGCCACAGAAAGAAGCTTCTCCGTCTTAAAATGCTTTCTACATTGGTTCCAGATTCTAAGTGAGTGGAGCACAATTGGGTTATTAGTGTATTGCCGATAGCGTGTGTTTATTGGAGCGCAGAGCAGGAATACAAAGAAGTACTGCAGGATTTTACTTCTATTGCGGTCCATGCCTGTGTATGTTCTTCTATTTGTGTCCAGGTTCTTATCGCCTGTATATTTGCGCCCAGTAATAAAACTGGAAGTTAGGTAGAGCCATGCCACCTTCTGCCTTTTGTCTTTGTAGGGTCGCTCTTTTGATGCGTGGATGTTTAGAATTCCAAATAAATGAGGTTATTGTTGAATCTAATTGCTTAAAGAACGATTTATTAATGTATATTGGTATGTTTTGAAATAAAAAGGAGCTTAGGAAGAATATTCATCTTAACAGTGTTAATTCTTCCAGCTAGTGTGAGATGAAGGGTTGACCATCTATGCAAGTCTTGTTTAATTTTTTCCATGCAGACGACGAAATTTTGTTGATAAAGAGCTTTATGTTTACTTGTGATGTTTACCCCGAGGTATTTAAACTGTTCTGCAATGATAAAAGGAAGGGTGTCTAATCTAATATTATATGCTTGCGAATTCACGGAAAGAGTACACTTTTATTCAGATTAATTCTGAGACCAGAGAGCTTTTGAAATTCTGTGAGTGCTGCTAAGACTGCAGGCAGAGAATTTTCTGGGTCCGATATATACAGTACCATGTCATCTGCATATAATGAGATTTTCTGTTCCAGTCCTTCTCTGCTAATCCCCTTTATCTGATCAGTATTTCGACAATGTATTGCCAGTGGTTCAATGGCAATTGCAAACAGCAGTGGTGACAAAGGGCATCCTTGTCTTGTGCCACGTTCTAGTTTAAAGTAGTCTGAGCAAATGTTATTGATGCAAACTGAAGCTTCTGGGTTAGTATACAGTAATTTAATCCATGCACAAATGTTCGGGCCAAACCCAAACTTCTCCAAAATAGTAAAAAGGTATTTCCATTCAATCATGTCGAAAGCTTTTTCTGCATCCAATGATAATAATATTTCTGGGGTGTTTGATTTAGTTGGTGAGTATATTACATTAAACAGGCGTCGAAGATTTGAAGATAATTGTCGGCCCCTAATAAATCCAGTTTGGTCTTGTGATATTACCGAGGGGAGCACTTTCACAGCTCTGATTTCTACATTAATGGTCTGACAATTGACACAAAATACCGATCAGCATATACTGCATCTGCTGAGTTGTGGTACTTTATTTTTAAAGATTTAGATTTAACTAAATTTATTGGGTCAAGGTCTAATGGACAGTAATGGTTTTCAAGAAGAGATTTTTAATTTGAAATGTATTGTATGAAATATTAGTGACCAAGATTAACATAAATAGTAACTTGCCACATGAAAGCCTAATTTCCCACCGTCTGGAATTAACTGCAGGGTTCCTGTTTTGAAGTCCTGTACTAATTAAGACTTGGAGAATATCTGCACACTTCACTTTTTTAATTTTTTTTTTTGCCACTGAACTTTCTATGCAGAATTTTGACAATGATTAACTTGTTTTTATAAGTCGAGTATATATGACTTGTGTTATTTTTATTGCGAATTCATGTTTGAGTATAATCTTTACCTTGCCTTCCATGTTAGTTTTGTTTAATTCATTCATCACTTACTTTTACATTTATATATTTTGTGATGCTGTTATAAGTTTGGTTAATTTTTCATAGATATATTTAAGCTCATTTTTATTTTATATGTAATTGTCATCTCATCATATACCTTTTATTTTTATAATATAATATAATATAATATAAGTGTGCGTGTCTGTCCGGCCCAGAACTGATAGGTGGCATTGGGGTAAGGACTCCGCCCATCGAGGAAACAGAAAACTAAACGTCTACGCGTGGAAGTGTGTGTGTCTGTCTGTCCAGCCCGGAATTGTGAGGCTACTAAAGCATGAAGCTCAGAAAGCCGGCAAGACGGCCCCAAGTTAACAAGTCGGAAGAAGAAAGCGACTCTTTTGCCAAAGTAAAACTGCCTAGAAAAGAGAGAAATCCTTACACAAGCGAGACGAGCACATTGGCAAAACGGCCTCCCTTTTACTTTTCCTCCCATCACTAATGCACAAGCGAAGCGAGCACGTCAGCACAACGAAACCTAGGAGAGAGACGCCCAGAGTAGTTCCTTTCAATTACCTGACATCTCTACATTTCAATTTTTCTTTTTGACGATTTCAATAGTTTCTAGGACCCAAAGCTTGTATAATATAATATTATATAATACAGGGTGGTCCAGATCTAATTATGCAGATCCAGATCATCTGGATGACTTTGATTTATGTGGGGACGATTCCAGTTTGGCGCAAAGACGATTCTTCATGTCGTCAATTCGCACACTTCTCGATGGTCTGGGATTTTTCGGGTGATTTTCTATGTAATAAACTTAATAAGTTATAGCGTAATGAAAATTGCATAATTAGATCTGGACCACCCTATATAATATAATATAATATATTTTTATTATTTATTTTATTATTTCAATATTAAGATTATTGGTATGGTCTAATGTCTATATTATCTTTTATGATCTTACCTATTCAGCTTACTAAAAAATTAAGTGTCTGTATGTCTGTCTGTGTGTCCATCTGGTTGCTATGTCTCTGTCATTCTGAAAAATGGCACATCACAAACGTTTGTAGTAATAAAATACATCACATTTGTCATTCCAATTGGTGGCATATCACAAACATTAACACTTCTTTTGCAAATCCCATACCAAATTACATATAACAGACACAAATACATTGTGAGGTGCTCTGCAGGCATTAACACTGAGATTTGCCTTAATTACTTAGATTTCAATCTATCTTTGACAGGTAACACAGCTAGTCTTCGTATAAAATATGAAGGGTTGTCCATCTGTCACGAAAAAACTCATGAACCACAGGTCCTTGAACCTTGAGCGAGGTCTTAGTAAAGAAATTATGGCATGATATGTGTAAGATGAACAAAGAACTGTAGGTATGGGCTACCTCCTCCTCATAAATGTCTTTAGGTCTTTCTCATGGCAAGTAGCTGTGCAGCCATGCCGGATAGGTAAAGAACAGGGGTGACATTTGCTGACAGTGAAACACACTGTACAGACCCAACAGATAATTTTTCATTGAAAATGTGTCATACACACCATTAGGTCATGAAAGAGGTGGCAGTGCCCTTGCCATCATGACCTGGCCTTGATCTTCCTTTCTTCGAAGACAAGAAGTCTGAGTGTTTCCTACTATATGATATACTTCTAATATTTATTGCTAGTCACACATAAATCTTCAAAATATATTCTTATCCTTTGATTTCCTCTTTATTTGAAAAACTTTGATCATTGATACTTACTTTGCTTTTTCTGCTCGATCCACAGCTTTTCCTCTCTTTTTGTACTTACTTAACTATAAAGAGATTTTCACCATTTAACGTGCCTGGTGGGTTTCCAGTTCATTCATATGTATTCCAACAGTAGTGGGCGCACTCTTGCCCAGTCATACTGGGACAATTTAAAGTTGCCAGGTAACAAGGATGCAGAAAGAAAATTGACATACCTGGAGAAAGACCCGTGCAGACACTGGGGGAATGTGCAACCTCTACACAGACAGTGTTTGGGCTGGGACTTGAACCCAGGACTTTTTTTAGGTCGCTAAAGAGCCATCTAAGGAATGCAGTCTGCTATGGACTACATCTTGTCTGTATAATCTTTGCAATACACAATAAGATTTCATTATATTCTCTTTTACCTTGTACCAGGACTCCATCATTTAGAAGGACCTCCTTTAAGATATCACAAGATATTTGCTTGTATGTTTTCTCAACTCCAAATTAACACAACCCTTTCACATACTATTAAACGTGCAGAGCTGTTTTGGAAAAATGGGGGTTGCTACCCCAGTCTGGTAGCCTTGAGGTAGTGTCACAGCCTTCCATGTCATACTGTAACTATCATATCGTATCAGAAAATGTGTACAAACTTAAAAGTCATTAATTTTGTCTTCAACAAAACTTTACCCATACAAAAGATTTTGTTGCTCATATTGCCATCTAATGGCGGCACGGTGGCGCAGTGGTAGCGCTGCTGCCTCGCAGTTAGGAGACCCGGGTTCGCTTCCCGGGTCCTCCCTGCGTGGAGTTTGCATGTTCTCCCCGTGTCTGCGTGGGTTTCCTCCGGGTGCTCCGGTTTCCTCCCACAGTCCAAAGACATGCAGGTTAGGTAGATTGGTGGTTCTAAATTGGGCTGGGTGTGTTTGTGTGTATCCTGCGGTGGGTTGGCACCCTGTCCAGGATTGGTTCCTGCCCTGTGTTGGCTGGGATTGGCTCCGGCAGACCCCCGTGACCCTGTGTTTGGATTCAGCGGGATGGATGGATGGATATTGCCATCTAAGCATGTCTGCATGCTTGGGTCTGATCAGGAGATGCTCCTTCTAACATTACATGAACAGACCCGTTACTCTTAACATTTTCCTTCACTATTTGTGTCCAGAAATTAGTTCTCAAGTGGCCACTATTATAGATACCAGTCAGAGCTTAGCCACTGCCTCCAATACTAAGGTCGTGAACAGGGCCGATTAAGACTCTTTGACCCCTAATTTTAATTCAGTGTTATGAAGTACCTAAAGGTCACAAACATCCTCCACAGAAAATTGAGCTATTGTTAAAACAATCTTAAAATGTAAATGAAAATTTAAAAGTGATTAGCTGCTATAATTAGTGTGACTAACAGAGAAAAGTTAACTTGAGACAGAAGAAGGAATTTAATATATGGTAACAACGATAAACCCTGTTATGGTCTGTCCAGGACTTCATTTTCTGTACCTAGGCTTTAGTTTCCATTGCTTTTGTTTGTTTGTTTTGTTGTCTTTTTAGATATTTTGCAATTTTTGTTACAAGATAAGTTTTTGTTTTCTTTTATTAATTGTGTTGATTTTGTTGTTTAGTATTATCTTCTTGAATAATTATTTTGCAACTAATCTTTTGTCAATCATGTTGATTTAGTTTGTTGCATTTTTCATTGCTTGTATGTTGAGCTTTGGAGCTTTTCGGAGGCTTTTTTCGACACTCCTGCAGTCTCGTTAAGTTTTGCCAGTCTTTTCCCTTTTTAATTTAATTATTAATTATGGAATGTTCTACTTTCTTTTCTGGTTTAACAATTTTGGATTTCTAGATTTGGACATGCTCTCTGTTTGTGGAGAGGCAGCCTTAATTAATTAGTTCAGTATTTTTATTTTTGTAATTATTGTTCAGTGGTGAGCATTTTCAATCCCCTTGAAAATCATAATTTCAACACAGCAAAATATTTGTACACATATTTATTCATTCAGTATTTTTAATGTGAATTCTTATTCTGTAACAATACATTTCTAAAGTCAAAATCATTTTCTGTAGATATTTAACTGAAGAAGAAAAACCCAAAAGTTAGTGCTTGCATAAATATTTAATCCTCTGTGCTTTGGAAGCTCCAGGTTTATGCAAATGACAAATTAATGACAAATGACACAAAGGTGACATACACTTGACCATAATTAAACATAACTAGGTACTACTACTGAGCCATTGATATCTCGCTGGATATTGAAAAGTACCCATCGTAAGGGCCATAGTCTTTGTTGGACAAGAAGACAAAGGAGCATTCTGGTGAAGTGACAAACAGGCATTGAAATACATTAAAAGGGAGGAAATGGCTACAAAAAATATTGAAGAGTCTGAATGTGCCGTCCACCATCTAAAAGTAGAAGGTTCATCACAGCCCTCAGACTCTTACTAGAACAGGCTGTCCCTCAAAACTAAATATTAGAGCAAGATATCGACTGGTGAGAGAGGCTACTAAAAGTCTAATTGTCACTCTCAGAAGTCAGCAATACCCTTTGGCTGAAACTGGGAGTGAAGGTGCATGGGTCCAAAATTTCAAGAGCTCCTCATAAAACAGGCTGCTATAGGAGGGTAACAAGAAAGAAGCTTTTCCTTAAAAAGGTCCACATAAAAGCACATATGGCATTTGCTGCAAAGCATGAGAAAGACCCAGTTAAGATATGGGAGAAGGTTTTATGGTCAGATGAGACTGAAATAGAACTTTTCAGCCAAACTTCAAAGAGGGGTGTGTGTGGTGTAAAACTAACACTACCATGCCTCATGGCACAACATACCTACGAAGAAATATGGTGGTGGCAGCATCATGCTATGGGGATGCTTTTCATGTGCTGGGACTGGGAATCTTGTCAGACTTGAAGGGTGTGACAGTCAGGCTCTTCTCCACCTCTCCAACCCTCAGGTACGACTCCAGACACTGGATAAAAGTCCAAGACTTCTTTATTCAATGGCAATAATGTGCACAAAGCACCCTCTACACTACTCATAAATCACAACAGTACACTACAATATTCTCTCTCCTCCTCGCCCAGACACTTAGCCCCTCTACCTCCCAGCTCAGCTCAGTGTCTGGACTGACCCGTAGTCCTTTTATAGCCCCTGACCCGGAGGTGTTCCTGCCCAATTAGTCCACAGTTCCTTATTATTTCCGGGTCAGGGTAAACAGTTCTTTTCTTCAACCCGGGAGCACGTCGTTCCTTCCTGTCACGTGACCGTGACATACTCCCGGGTTATAGGGCACACAAGAGCCCACGAGCCCCCCAACAGCGACTCCCGGTGGCCCCCAAGGTATCCAGCAGGGCTGTGTATAAAAACTACAAAGTCCATAAGGCCCTGCTAGAATTCGGGGCACGATCCTGCTGTCGGGAGAGCTCCTCCTGGCGGCCTGGGGGTGAGAGCCGGAGCCCGAAGCCGGCAGTCCTCCACAAGGGACAATGGATGGGTACCAATACTATTCAATATTGCAGGAGAACTTGTTCCAGTCTGCTATGAACCTATGGCTCGGGAGAAAATTCATCTTTCCACATGACAATGACACTAAGTAAACAGCAAAAGCGACACTAAAATGGCTCAAAAACAGAAAGGTGAATGTTTTGGAATAACTCAGTCAAAGCCCTGAATTTGAAAACTACTGTCTAGAATCGTGATCTGACCAGTCTGGAGGATCTCTGAGTTCTGCCAAGAAGAATGGGGAAGAATCACTCCTGAATAACGTGCAAAACTGGCACATACAGAATTAAGGCTGTTGTTATGGCAGTAAAAGGGTTCCTTGACAAAGCACTAAATACTTATACAGACACTAACTTTTCAGTTTTTCTTCTTCAGTTAAATATCTGCAGAAAATGGTTTATTTTGACTTTGGAAGTGTATTGTAACAGCATAAGAGTTCATTTTAAAATACTGAATGCATAAATATGTGTACAAATCTTTTGTCATGCAGGAAATTATGATGACTTTCAAGGGGATTGAATAGTTTTACATACTCTGTATTCTTTTTGAATTGTGGTGCTTAGAGATTTTTTGTATTTAGACTTATGTTTTGATCTTATGGTTTGAGTTCATATACTGTTAAGTCAATAGGGTTTTGTTTCTTGTACTAGGGAATTTTTTTTAGTTCCCTCTCCCCTAAGTGTAGGCCTCGGGCCTGTATTTGGTTTTGGGCTCAGGCCTTTTTAAAGGATTTGTATCTGTTTTGTAGCTCTAGGCACAAAGTCATAACACAAAGACACAAGATAAGAATTAATCTCAAAGGACTAAAAAAGAACTGAGACACAAATAATTGATGATTAAATACCTAATTTAAGCAAAAGAAGTTCAAGACTAAAAGAGGAGACACTAATAGCCAAAGAAATAATACCCTTTATACAAAGTAGGAAAAGCTGGAAATAGACAGAAAAATTAGTAAGTGGACAACAAAGAATTCTCAAATACCAAAGTAAAAAATATAAATAAAATAAAAATAAAAATATAAAAAAAAAAAAACATAAATAACACAGCAATTTTGATAAGAAGAAAATGTCAAAAGCCTGGGAACCACAATACAAAAGGTCTCACGAAAGGTGAACTCTATCAATGCAAAATTTGATGTCTTTGAAAAAGACAAGAACCTTTGTATCAGACCAATGCCTCTAAGTTGATGGTTACATCAAAACAAAACTCAAGATTTTCTAAAAAGAGATTCCAGAGGAACAAAGGGGCAAAACCAGAGAAATAAAAAGCTAGCTCATGTCACAAGTATTCGATCTAAAGTGATTTGGAAGAACATTTAAAGAGTAAGGGGCCAGGAGTTGAGATGTCAAAATGCCAGCCTACCGTGGTAAAAGATTATACCATTAACCTTTTTAGTAACGATATGAAATGGATACTCTGTTCAAATTAAGCAAATAGTTACATGCATTTTAACATAAATTTTCTAAGATTGGCTCTTACAATGACTAAAAATAACCCCAGAATCTCAGAGTTCTAACTTAGTGTGAAACCTCGGCCTTACCGGCTCAGGCCAAAACTGAAAAGCAATTACCATAGTAGTGGGCCAGGGGAATAAACAAAATCACTAAGTAAATTAAAAACAGGGCATTAATACAGTTGTGACACTCTGGGAGCTTCTAAAAGATTACTAATGATGGGTGATTCATTCTTTTTGAATGACACTTTTCAGTGAGTCATTGGAATGGATTAGAGAGCACAAACGAATCGATTCAGTAGATTTTAACAGAAGTTCTAAAGTCCATGCATGATGCCATCAGGCTCTTTCATTTAGTTCACTTCATTCAATATAGTAACAACATATTCATATTAGAATGTATTTGTACAAGTAGCAATTGAAATAGTTTTAAACAGAAAATATAAACGTAATATTAAATTAGTACATTTATATCCCTTTGAGCATTCAACACATTAGTGACACAAAAATGAATAGTGTAAAAATATTTTTCTAAATTCTTTCGATTACTTGTTTCAGCTTTACTTTAGTGCAAACCACATGTGGCTCATTGAATAAACCAAGCATGAATCATTCCCTAACTGTTTCAAGTTGAACTGAATCATTACCTGAGAACAAGACACATGATTTTCATTCATTTGATTCACAAAGAGAAAAGAAAATTAAGCAGGAGTTGCCAATTAAAAAATTAGTGGATTTCCGACTGATCATGATACTAAAGAGTGGCAATGTGTTGCGTGTCGATTTGCACACACAAGTAAGAATTTGACAGTACTGACATTTTATTGTAACCCTTGCCTTATGATCCTTTTTATTTATGACTACCCATCTCCCCTGAGGCTCCGCCCATGTAGTAGTGAAATGAGACAGTAAGGAGGGCCCTGCCAGACTCCCTACTCCTAATGTCACGCTTCGTCCTCCTCTTGGCCCGCAGCGTCTGTCTAGAATTAGAGCGAATATATCGCTCCTGCAAGTGAACTATGATTCTTAGCGGGATAAGAGAAGTCGCAAAATCAACAGGAATGTTCATGCAAATTATAGAAAAAGAACCCAATCTAAATCTGTTAAGTAGTTCTCTCATGAAAATCGGACAGACAGATAGACAGACAGACGTTGGATTTTATATATATACTGTATACAGATTACATCCAAACATGAATATCTTGGATTTCTATAAGAATCACTAAAATAATTGATGATAAGGGTCATCCTTATCTGGATCTGTGTTCAGAAAGTACTTTTCTTATACAGACTGAAGCTTCTGTACCAGATATATTAGAATTTTCAGTTTATTTTGCAATTTTTTTGACTTTTTCAAATATTTATCTTTTTCTTCATGTATTTTTCTTCATATCTCTATACCTTGCAGATTATTACTGTTAACTTATTTTGTAGTTTTCATTTGTTTTAAAATATTTTTTTATTTAACGTCATTTTTTTTTCATTGCTGTCATTTTGTAGTTTTATTACAAGGTCATGATAATTTGTTACTAGGATGATGTTTTGCAGAAATCTTGACATGTGGCATCATTACCACAATGTGTAAAGTGTATTAGAGATTGCGGATATTTTCTAAAAGACTTGTTTTCTTTGAATTTCATGGTATTAGACATTTTTTGATCTCCGTTTCTGACTTCGACTTTTAGTTTTGTTTTGGCTCTGACGTACAGGTTCTCTTTTCTTTCGGTGCAGACACTGATTACAGAAAAAAAAAATGGCCCTTTTTGCTTGCTGTTTCCATCCTGGGACAGAACAGTACCATTTAATCCACATACAAATTTTGAAAGCAAACTCAAATTTGTACAATAGAGTGAACAGACCACTCAGTTTAACTCTGTCAACATATTTTCCTGTGTCCAAAGCTACCAGAAAATCTGGGGACTCCAATGCTTCAGGAGAATATACTAAATTCAACAGTCATTGAATTTTTAATTGTGGATGTCTGCCCTTCCTTTTTTCTTTTGACAGGATGTCTTATCTTCTTAATTTAGTGAGATCATTGTAAAGGAGTAAATATCACTGCTTTCATAATGTCTTTTACATACATATGCAAGGCAACCACTGCCAATTAACCAAATGTGAATGACAGCCTCAACTGCTCGATTTTTATACACGATAACACTCACACATTTCTTTTTTTTTTACTTTTTCTAACTGTCATGATGTTTGTGTTGACTCTTATTACATGAAGTGTCTGTAGTGATGACCACATCCTTACACAGAAGCCCATTCATTACTCTGTTTTTTGAACTGGCTTTTCCAGAACACCATGTAGTTAACTAAAGCCTTATTAAATGCAAATAAAGCCAGAGAAATGTTGCAAAATTTTATAGTGTGCTGTGATTGTTTAAATTTGATCTGGCATACTATCCCCTCAAAAATCAGAAATTACAGCTTCAAGCAATACATACTACTTAAGATATTCATAGCTTAAAACTGTCACAGTATTCAACAATGCAGTAGACATTCTTCTTATAATTAAGTTACAACCCCAATTCCAATGAAGTTGGGACGTTGTGTAAAACATAAATAAAAACAGAATACAATGATTTGCAAATCCTTTTCAACCTATATTCAATTGAATACACTACAAAGACAAGATATCGAATGTTCAAACTGATAAACTTTATTGTTGTTTTGCAAATCGTCACTCATTTTGAATTTGATGCCTGCAACACGTTCCAAAAAAGCTGGGACAGGGGCCTGTTTACCACTGTGTTATATCACCTTTCCTTTCAACAACACTCAATAAGCGTTTGAGAACTGAGGACAATAATTGTTGAAGGTGTGTAGGTGGAATTCTTTCCCATTCTTGCTTGATGTACAACTTCAGTTGCTCAACAGTCCGGGGTCTCCGTTGTCGTATTTTGCACTTCATAATGCACCGCACATTTTCAATGGGATACAGGTCTGGACTGCAGGCAGGCCAGTCTAGTACCCGCACTCTTTTACTACGAAGCCATGCTGTTGTAACACATGCAGAATGTGGCTTTGCATTGTCCTGCTGAAATAAGCAGGGACGTCCATGAAAAAGACGTCGCTTGGATGGCAGCATATGTTGCTCCAAAACCCATATGTACCTTTCAGCATTAATGATGCCTTCACAGATGTGCAACTTACCCATCCCACTAACACACTCCCATACACACCCCCATACCATCACAGATGCCGGTGTTTGAACTTTGCACTGATAACAATTCGGGTGGTCCTTTTCCTCTTTGGCCCGGAGGACACGCCGTCCATGATTTCCAAAAACAATTTGAAATGTGGACTCGTCAGACCACAGCACACTTTTCCACTTTGCGTCAGTCAATCTCAGATGAGCTCGGGCCCAGAAAAGCCGGTGACATTTCAGGGTGTTGTTGATATATGGCTTTCGCTTTGCATGGTAGAGTTTTAGCTTGCACTTGTAGATGTAGTGACGAACTGTATTAACTGACAATGGTTTTCTGAAGTATTCCTAAGCCCACGTGGTAATATCCTTTACAGAGTGATGTTGGTTTTTAATGCAGTGCCGCCTGAGGGATCGAAGGTCACGGGCATCCAGTGTTGGTATTCGGCCTTGCCGCTTACCTCTCCTTACTGGAGATTTCTCCAGATTCTCTGAATCTTTTGATGATATTATTGACAGTAGATTCCTTGCAATTGTACATTGAGAAATGTTGTTCTTAAACTGCTGGACTATTTGCCCACTCAGTTGTTCACAAAGTGGTGATCCTCGCCCCATCCTTGCTTGTGAACGACTGAGCCTTTTGGGGATGCTCCTTTTATACCCAATCATGACAAACACCTGTTTCCAATTAACCTGTTAACCTGTGGAATGTTCAAAACGGGTGTTTTTGGAACATTCCTCAACTTTCCCAGTCTTTTGCTACCCCGTCCCAGCTTTTTTAGAACATGTTGCAGGCATCAAATTCAAAATGAGTGAAGATTTGCAAAACAACAATAAAGTTTATCAGGTTGATCATTAGATATCTTGTCTTTGTAGTGTATTCAATTGAATATACGTTGAAAAGGATTTGCAAATCATTGTATTCTGTTTTTATTTACGTTTTACACAATGTCCCAACTTCATTGGAATTGGGGTTGTATTTATTATTTCACATATAATGCATACTTTCAAAATTCCATCTGAATGCTTTTGCTGGTTATGTTTAACAATTTTAATCTGATATTTTAAAATGAATTTTCATCTCATTGCAGGGTCTTATGCAGGGGCTGTGATAGCCATGCCATTAGCAGGAATACTAGTGCAATACATTGGATGGAGTTCTGTTTTTTATGTCTATGGTAAGTGAAAAAGCACAACTATGGTATTAAGCAGCCAGTGTGGCATAGTGGTTAAAGCTGTGGATTTTAAACCCTGCAGTTGTGGGGTCAAATCCCACTACCAAACACTGTGAGTATGAGCAAGTCACTTGAGCTGCTTGTGCTTTGACTGGAATAAAGACATCTATCTAGTTATGTCACCTTGGAAGAAGGTGTCTGCTACATAGTAATCAAACTAATTTTGAGGATTCACAAGGCTTACTTTGGGAGGTCTTAAAACATTTATTCAGATCACTTGATTGACTCAGCATAGGCACAGCATTTTGCATATGTATACAGAATAAAGCCACCTCCCACAAATGAAGTGCAGTGCAAAAGATGGTAATGGCAAAATTGGCTGCCATCACTAAAAATCCTTTCCATGCCCTCCAGAAGGCGCTCTCTTGTAGTACTTCTAGCCTGTGGCTCACTGCACTGTGGTGTACTAAGAAGCACTTCTGGAGGTCTTTTCTTCCCACTGCTATCAGGCAATTCAAATGCTTCCACCGGTGTACTTGTTAGTTTTATTTTTACTTATCAATTGATTGATTTTCTTTTTTGTCTGTCCTGTGAATTTGTATGCTTGTTGTTTATTTTTCTGCTGCTGTATGCATCTTATTTTCCCCATTGGATTAATATAGTTTATATCTAATATAATCTAATCTAATCTGATCTGATCTAATCTAATCTAATCTAATCTAATCTGATTGAATTTAATCTCGTCTAATCTAATGTCATTTAAATAAACATGTGCAGACTTCCTCTGCGTATAACACCTGCTTCTGCTCTTCTTATGCTCTTTCTACCTGATGAGCCTTCCTCAAAACTGGGCACTGGCCTGTACCTACCATACTTAAACATCTTGACACCTGTTACTTGAACTTCAGCGAGATACCCTTTGAGAAACTTCACAGAAGCTATTATTAAGCATGTCTGCTTTTTCTTAGAGGATAGAAAGTGCTGCTGTATTTTGTAGCAATTAAGAGATCTATAATAACTACCGACTCCAATGCCATGTGGCACTAATCCTGAAGAAATGCATGTAAATTTAAGAGATATCCCAATAATTTTAAAAATGTGGAATACACTCTTGGACTCCCCTAAATCCATGTCAGTTCTATAGTCTTTAAACACAGATTGTCCAACCACTACACCCTAGCAGCAGCCCACATGAACCCTGAATCGTTTACTGGCATAAAACACAGTCATTCTGAAATGCACTCGGTGGCGAATGTCCAGGCCTGACTGAATTCTCATTTTCTAGCTCTGTAGTTTTTTCTACATTTTTATCTGAAACTAACATTGGTGTTCTGTGTCTACCAGTTGGACAGGGTAGCCTATAATAGTATATTCTAGGAAGTCCCCAGTCACTTTTGCACAAGGAACAAATACTAGCAACAATGCAAAACCAAGAACCAGTGGGATAACCTCATATTGTTTTATAATTAAAGCTTTAATTGTAGGTTTGTTATTATTATTATTATTATTATTATTATTAAGTGTGGTTAATTGGGTTTGATATCTGGTGTTATTCCCTATCCACTGAGAGAAGTGACAGCAGTGGGTTGAAACCAGAGCCCTGAAGGTGGGATATGTTGTGTTGTGGCGATGTGAAGGCACAGATCCAGTTGCGTCTGCCTTTTGATAATGTCCATTGCACAAAATGAGCATTCCCAAGTATAGGTGAAGGGATATTTTCTGAGGAACAGAATTGCTCTCTCTCTTGTGAATGTGGATTACAGATCCACATTTATTCAGAAGTTACTCAAATTAACATTCTTGTGTTGCTGTTTAAGTAAAACTAATTTTGATATTTCTAAAATCTCCAGTTGAATTGATGCTTCATCCAGGATGGAAATAATTGTTTGGCGACAACAGTCCACTGGCCTTTTGCAGAAATGGAGAAGAGCCAATAGAAACAGGTGGTGTTCACATACAAAGCTGAAGCTCTCAAACTGTTCCTTTTAATTCTCAATAAATCTTGCAATTATCACATGCAGCAGGGAATCTTCTCACATTTTGGTTTTCTTGCAATGTTGCTGCTGGAACGTGTAAAACTTTCTTTCCTGTAGATCTAATTCAAACAGGGCCAGCTTTAAGCAGAAAGCTTTTCAGTGTTTGGTTTTGAAATTACAAAACTATGTACAGAATCTTGTATTCGTGACATCTCAACAAAAATAAAACTTTACAACAAATGTCCTTGAAGAATAAATGGACGAGATTTTAACAAAATCGGTCCACTGGTAGTCGAGTAGTTTCTGGTGGACAGGCAGATGGACAGACATGATAATGACAATAGATCCTTTTCGTATTATATGTTAACACATCTAACTAAGTTCATGTTGTGCAACACTCGACCCCAGCTATGGCAGATTACACTGTTATTCAGTGTCAGGGATGCCAGGGGCGACCCATCTGGGACGCCGTGAGGGACCGGATGTGGGTCTGCGCCCACCCTGGATCACGTGGGGACCGCCTTCCTGGTTGCTCTGGGAGCCACGGGTTAAGGGCATGGAAGCCCCACCCTGCAGGGGCCCGTGGTCACCGCCAGGAGGCGTCCCAATGCCTGTTTGTTTTTAACAGCTCGATTTGCTTTTTTGAATTATTAGCAGGCTACCTACCCTGCTTTTTTTCAGGTTTGTTGGCCAACGGATCGATCCAACAAACACATACACGGGTTTGGCAGCAGGCCAGTGGTTTAATATGGCCCACCACGGGTCAGCTTTTGGGCAGCCCTGTTCTGATTCTGCATTTGTGTGGAATGAATGTAGGCTGAATTAAAGTACTCTATGGGCCAGATGTGGCACCTCAAGCCACCTACTGTTATATACTGCACTCTTTTCAAAGGCATCAGTAAAGTTGAGACAGCTGAATACTGTTGTTGAAACAGTCAATCGCATATTTGAAAATAATTGTGGAAATTAAGAAGATGACCATTCATGATGCCAATGAGAAAGCACTTCTTCATGCACGTTCTTGTGTTGTCTTTATTCATAGCTTGAGGAAGGGAAATAATAAAATATTTTTGGCTGGCATTCAAGATGCTAATGTTACCAGTCAAAAGTTTTAGAACATTCCCATTTTCCAGTTTTTATTGCAATTTAAGCAGTTCAAGTCCACTGAATAACCTGAATTGGCAATGGAAGGACTTGTCTTCTGTTTCTGTTGCGGCTTTGGGTCTTTCAGACCTGTTTCTGTCAGAATATCTGTGGCTTTCTTTGCATTTCCTTTGAAGGAAATACCCATTTTTTAGGGTTTATAAAGGTCTCTCTGCCCCCTTTGTTAAGTGCCTTTAATAATAGCAATACTGTATTGCCCAAATAATGCTTAAAAGGGTATACAAACACAATTTTATTTATCACTGCTTTTATGCAGACAGAGGATTTGTAAGTAATCAACAAAATTTGGAACACCGGTAGGAATTGTTTGCATCAGCTTTCAAGACTTGTTACAATTCCATTGCTACAGAAAAGGTATAAGATGTTAATCAAGTACTTGTTCCCTGAAAATTACATTTTGTACAATCTGGAAAATAACATTTGTTTTCATATTTTGGTAACTTCATTTTTTTCAACTGCTTAAATTTCAATTAAAACCGAAACTAATTATTTTATCAAGGCATCTATTCCCAGATCAAACCTGCTCCAGGTCAACAAGCCCTCCATGCCCCACTTTGGACGCTCTGTAATGTACCCTTTTATTTTTATTGTGGCTTTTCTTTCCATAGGGGGTTTCGGCATGATTTGGTACATATTTTGGCTACTGCATGCATATAAAAGTCCAGCGGTACATCCAACCATAACAGAAGATGAAAGGACGTACATTGAGACCAGTATAGGTGAAAATGCCAACTTACTGAATGCTACAGAGGTATTCCTTTATCAAAATTGACTTTGACTTTGACTTTATATGATCAATAGACCAAAGTGTTTAATTTACAATTAATGCTATTTGACCTTAGATTACTCTTTTTTCAGAAATTCAAGACACCTTGGAAGCGGTTCTTTACATCAATGCCTGTATATGCAATTATTGTGGCAAACTTTTGTAGAAGTTGGACGTTCTATCTCCTGTTGATAAGTCAACCAGCATATTTTGAAGAAGTTTTTGGGTTTGCAATTAGTAAGGTATGTAACTGGAAATGACATATTTTTGGGTTAGGACTCTCTTTGCAACCACATACTGTCTTTTTAAGAACTGCAGCCCACCAAAACTCAAAGATGTAGGCAATAAAATTAAAAAGAAAATAAGAAAATATCTGAAGTATAAAGTGACAATATCCATCCATCCATCCATTTTCTAACCCGCTGAATCCGAATACAGGGTCACGGGGGTCTGCTGGAGCCAATCCCAGCCAACACAGGGCACAAGGCAGGAACCAATCCTGGGCAGGGTGCCAACCCACCGCAGGACACACACAAACACACCCACACACCAAGCACACACTAGGGCCAATTTAGAATCGCCAATCCACCTAACCTGCATGTCTTTGGATTGTGGGAGGAAACCGGAGCGCCCGGAGGAAACCCACGCAGACACGGGAGAACATGCAAACTCCACGCAGGGAGGACCCGGAAGCGAACCCGGGTCTCCTAACTGCGAGGCAGCAGCGCTACCACTGCGCCACCGTGCCGCCCTAAAGTGACAATATGTGACACAATAATGTATACGGAGAGGCACAACATATTTACCAAAGCAGCAATGTCAATTTGTCTGTCAGGAAAAGGTTTTACAACGCTATATGCAAATAGCTTAATTTTTGGTTTTTACAGTACTCTATAATGGGGAACATGAATGGATTGGTGGGCTTTTCATATACAGTGCCTATAAAATGCATTTCCTTGGAACTTCAGCTAAATGGAAGTTATATGAGTAATATAAACATCAACACAATTCTTATTTGCATTCATTAGGTTGTTAAATGTCAATAAAGGACAACAAAACAAGATTCCAGACAAAGATTCCAACAGGAAAAATCCACTATAGAAATGTGTAACTGTTTTACTCTATTATAATATATTAAAATGTGATTGTGTGTGGGGTTTTGAATAACTTGGAGTTATCTTGAGTTGTGATTCTACTTTACATAAGCAATTTAAATATCTGTTTTCTTTGTTTATCTCATCTGTCATTGATTCAATTATGGCTGAACACGTTAAATAATTAATGTTGTCACATCTGGTATTTGCCTCCTGGTAGCCATGCTTATGCCTATCTATTCAAGATGCAATACTGGAGTCAAAATCTTTTGTTTTCTGGTTAAAACTGCCAGGTGGATGAATAGTAGTTGCAGCCTTTCAAAACCTGGATGATCATTTTTCAGAATATTAATAGATTTTCATATGAAAGGTTGCTTTAGTTTTTTAGACTGATCTCTGACAATTGTACAATGCTTAGAATATCACAGTAAAACAGTTTTCATTACTTTTTTGTAGGTTGGAATTCTTTCTGCTGTTCCCCATATGGTGATGACAATCATTGTCCCTATTGGGGGTCAGCTAGCAGATTACTTAAGGAGTCGAAAGATTCTATCCACTACAACAGTTCGAAAAATCATGAACTGTGGAGGTAATGTTGAGAATTATTCAGCATGATATTTCACATAATGAGAAAATAACATTCTTGTATCACTTATGTAGTATTTAAGACAGGAGATTAAGAGACACAACACAGAATGCCAGCTCAAGCCCTTAGACAAATAGGCATATTTATTATTTCACTAGACACAGGCAATCTCTTAACCAAAGCACACCTATCAGTCTTCACTGCTGGTACGATTCAAGAGTAGTATCCACAAATTCATTCTGCCTCACATTCACATGCTGACACTCCTTTACATACCTGCAGCATTCAGTTTGATATTCCTAACTCCTGACACTCTTTTCAGCATGCACAATATCCTTGTCCACTCCTGACTCCTAGCATCTCCATTAAACAAACTCTCCTTGATCTCCACTCCATCACATAACACATAAGTTTCATTCATCCTTTTGTCTCCTCCTCATGCTGGTTTTTGTCACTCTCTTACCAGACCACTTTATTAGTCACTATTTAAAATGCCTTTAGCATAGGATGTCTGACCCTTGGAAATAGTTTTCTAGAAAACTGAGGGAAAGGCAAAGTAAAACCGGAAAGGTCACAATTGCTCATAGATAGGTGCCCCCCACCACCCTGTCTGTAAGAGCTCAGTCTGACAGCCACTACAATATTCATCTTTTTCTTATGTTGTAGATGAATATTTCTTGGAAATAAACACTAGTTTAGAATAAATTAGCCAAATATGACCAAGGGATATAATATGTAAAGATTGTCAAAATGCATACAATATGAAAAATACTCCCTACATCGACATCATCTCACCCAGTCTGAAAGTAGTAAGGGCCAAAGCCTGTCTTGGTAATGTTTTATAATGCTTAACTGTGACTGTTCTCTTATTATTAGCCATTGTAATTCTTTTTTAAGTGAGTTTTCTGTTGTTGCTTATTATGATCTCTATATATAAAATCTTCACTTGGATCTTGATCTTTGTTTGTCCGCGAATGAATTAGAAGCAGAAGCACTAGATGGCAGTAGAGAGACAGCTAAAACATAGGCATTGCATTAAGAATCTCCTCCAGGCTTATACTACTGAAGACTGTAGTACTCCAGTCACACCTCAAAACACAGACATTCAAACTAAACAAATTGTTGTGCTTTAAATCAACTAAAGAGATCTTCATTTAGATCTTGATCTTTGTTTGTCCGTGAATTCCACACATACATAGACCACCTTCCAGTTTAGTGTGTTGTTGTTACTCACGGATGTCAACAATGTGCCGGAATAACGAAAGGGGTGGTGGACAGTGTTACGCTGGTTAGCTCCTGAGGCCTGGTTAGAGAATGAGATTGCCGAAGATAAAAGGTACATGCCTATGTAACATATGGATGAAAGAAAGACAGTGGGTAAAATGAATGACAACGTAACAGCACATTCCGGAAATTGTTACGTTGTAACCGGCGAGTGCTGCGCGTCTCACAGTTGTACTGTGCCTTGCTCACATGTCAGTGAAGTGATCCCTATTTATGCTTTAAAGAGACTGGATACCTATGTGTCCCCCTTTAATAACCATTGCTCCGTGTATATTGCTTTACTCTTTGGATTGCCACAAAGCAACCTGCGAGATTGGAGAAAGGTTGAGAAGACATCGTGAGAGGAAACGACAGCATTGTGAAAATGAGACGGACTGTGAACTGACAGAAGCAGAAATGCTCCTACACCACCACATAATTACTATTCGGACAGTGATTCCGAGTAGGCCGTTCCTATCGAATTAATGTCCAAGGGTTCTTTTGTAATTTTGTTTGCCATATAAAATATCATAATGCTGTGCGACGAAGGGCCCAGTTCACGACTGGCAGCCGCGTTTAAATAAGGAGCCCTTCAAAGACAACTTTAAACACGCGCAACGTAGTTGGCCGCACATGGCTAGTATTTCTATATTTGTTGAGCTTCTGTAAAAGCTAATTTTGCCCTGGGGACAGATAAAGTTCTATCTATCTATCTATCTATCTATCTATATATCTATCTATCTATCTATCTATCTAAAGAAATTGATGTACATGCACACCTGGACTGGCCTGTCCATTGTGCTTTCATTAGAAATATACAAAACAAACAGAATGGTTTTGCTCTGTCACAAAACATGACTGAATATCAAAGGACTCTTGGGAGGAGTTATTCGTTTAGAAATTAAACCTGTCATTTTTTTCAGACCAACTCTAAAATCACTTCTGTTTCACTGGATTGTTGCTTAGTCTAATGCTGTCCAAATTATGCTTCTGGTAGAAGAGCAAGTAGCTTACTGTTTTCTGCACAGAAACTTTAATGAATGCAATATGGTTGCCTCATGAAAGCCTTGGCAAATGAAACCCGAAAACAATTGTTCAGCCCAAACATCTTCCACATATGCAATATCTTTCAAGGCAAGGATACTGAGACCTGAGAACATTTCAGTGAAGCCATACTATTTTTCTCACTGATGTTACTGTATGTAGGTATGGTTTTTAAATAGCATATAATTAACTGCAAGCATCACCAAAGCCTGGTTCACTGGGTGATAAAATTAAATTTATCCATTAATAATTATCATTTTCGTTGTATCTTTTTTTGTGCAAATAGGTTTTGGAATGGAAGCTACTTTGCTTCTTGTGGTTGGCTATTCTCATACAAGAGCAGTTGCTATTTCTTTCTTAATTCTTGCTGTTGGCTTCAGTGGATTTGCAATTTCAGGTAAACAGCACTTTTCTGTTATTTTTTTTTATTGCAGCCATCAAATACAATGTTATAGCATTACAATGATGCACTCTGAAAGTCACTATTCAATGTAACCCTTTAAATACAGTATTAGTGCCTAAATGACAGCTTGTATATCATTATGCTTTCCATTGTTCTATTCTGGAGGCAAATTAAAATATACATTACTGTGCAAACATCTCAGGCTATCACATCAAATCAAAACCTCTTGCTCAACTTCAAATGAACCCAAACGTGCTTGGATTGTTTCCAAGGGGGCACTCATGAGAAATTCCCCAATGCAGAATTAACGTCACATAAAAAGATTACAAAAATAAGGAATTGCATTATGTCAAGTAAGATAAATAAAAGGAATCACAGAAGGATTATACAATGTATGAAATAAATAAATAATCAAATAAAAACTACAGCCCTACTGGGCTTTGCTAAACAATCATTAGCTCTTATTTAGCAAATGGGGTGACTCAAAAGAGTCAGCATAACCTCCTGGCCCATCTTCCATTGACCACACTTCCACATCTCCTTCTGCAGGGTGGACCCTTGTTTTGCAGCCATGTACCTTCACATCCCCTGGCCCATGACTAGAAAGGCCTTTAAACCTAATCCCTTAAATACTTACTGGATATACCAAAGACAACGTCTGGCATTCAGGAGCTGCTCTGTGACACTACAGTTCCCAGGCACCCCTGCAGTGGCCTATACTGTATAACATCTATAAGTATCTGATTGCCACATATAAGATATTCACTATCAACAAGTATCAGCCCGGCAAGCACACACACACACATTGTATCCACTCTAATCTATCTTCAGACTTGTTGTTTCTGGGAATCTTTATATTGTCTGTTAACCTAAGTTATGCTTGTCAAGTCATTGAAAATTTGTTGGAATTCTAGCTTTGGTTTTCATTAATTTTACACTGCGCTATGTACATCACCTGGCCCAAAGTGTTCACTGCCAGATATCCCTACCAGGTTGTTGTGGCAGGTCCTAATGATTTTTTTTTCCGGACAGGACATCTTGGTTTTTGTTTGAAGCTTTAAGGTAGTTGTATCTCGCAGGGGGTATTTGATACCTGAGAATTCAGATTTTTTAAATAGTGGTCAAGTTGCCCTCATTCCCTGATTAAAGCAAACTTTAAAGCTAAGACAATGTGCATTTAATATATATTGGTTTAATTCAATAAGTCAATAAGTCAATAAGTTAATAACATAAGCTGAAAGAAGCCCATAGAGAAAGATAATACAATCTGTATTCTGTTCAGTTCAGCAACAGGCATTCCATATTCAGTCCATTGGCACATTTCTTCCCTGGATTTACTCTTTTTTATAGTTATTTACAGTCCTTTTTACTAATTGTGAGAGTGTCTTTTTAACTCATCCAGCCTGCTAGAATTTCACAGATGTTGCTGGAAATACATAGCATGCCTCTGCCTGTTAGAATTTGATGTATCTTTCTAGTCTTACAGTATATCAGAGAGTTTTATTCAAGACCTTTTGTACTCAAATTAGTTCAGTGTTTCTCAACCTTTAAGTATTTGCGACCCAAGTTTTCATAATAGTTTTAATCGTGCATCCCTAACGTTTTTTTGAAAGGAGCCCACTAATACCAATTTGTTCTTTTTTAATTAATGATATATCATAGATGCATATTTTATTATACCTACTTAACTTTTATTGACATTTATCTAACTCTATATTTCTTTTTCTAGTATCAGAATGTAGTTTATGTTAATTTGTTTTGGTTTCAATAGATGTATTTTTCATATTTTTGATTCCTGTTTTCTTTTTGTCCACATCTTTGTGCCCCCCTAGAGGAGCCCGCCCCACAGTTTGAGAACCACTGAATTAGTTAATTTTACATATACAAATGCTTTCGAAATGAGAGTTTCTTTCCTGTTTTTACCATATAAATTAATTTAAAAGGATTTACTACATGTTTCTTTTCACTTTATTGTTATGCAATCTGTGTTGATCAATGCCAAAATTCCAGTTTAATTTTATTTACTTTCCATATTGTAAGACAATAAAAGTTGTCACATCATATATCTACTAGCAAATTCTGGCCCTAGCAACTAGAGGTACAAACGTAAAAAAAAAAAAAAAGCTATTGATCAGACTGAAGGTAAATGAAGGGACGACATCAGGGGTACTCTAAGCTGGATGAAGGTGTGTTCAAAAAACAGATGGCTAGATGCATGAAATTTCAGGAAAATTAGCTTTGAACCTCAATAGCACTTTAGGAAAAAAAAAATGTTAATAATTGAATTGTTGATTAAGCAATTCTCAAAGCTTTCAAATGTTTAATTTGTATTGGCATCAGTCAATCATGTGACACCTATGGACATCAAGGTGCCCTGAAATTGGCAAACAGATTTAAATTTTGCTAAATATTTGTGAAAAAATAAGAAATTTGCAACTGAATTAGCTATCCAGATTGCTGCATCCCTACTCAAAATGACACTCTGAATTTGGTAAGGCTCTTCTTTTATTTGTGACTATTGTTGCTGAAATAGGATTGCCTATCAACCATAAATGAAAATGGACAGATTTGAATCTAAACTGTGTAATGCACACTTGATTTGCATTTGCTTTGAGGGTATTGGACAATAGCACATTCAGTATGTACATACAGTGCATCCGGAAAATATTCACAGCGCTTCATTTTTTCCACATTTTGTTATGTTACAGCCTTATTCCAAAATGGATTAAATTCACTTTTTTCCTCAGAATTCTACACACAACACCCCATAATGACAATGTGAAAAAGGTTTACTTGAGGTTTTTGCAAATTTATTAAAAATAAAAAAACTGAGAAATCACATGTACATAAGTATTCACAGTCTTTGCTCAATACTTTGTCGATGCACCTTTGGCAGCAATTATAGCCTCAAGTCTTTTTGAATATGATGCCACAAGCTTGGCACACCTATCCTTGGCCAGTTTCGCCCATTCCTCTTTGCAGCACCTCTCAAGCTCCATCAGGTTGGATTGGAAGCGTCGGTGCACAGCCATTTTAAAATCTCTCCAGAGATGTTCAATCTGGGCTCTGGCTGGGCCATTCAAGGACATTCACAGAGTTGTCCTGAAGCCACTTCTTTGATATCTTGGCTGTGTGCTTAGCGTCATTGTCCTGCTGAAAGATGAACCGTCACCCCAGTCTGAGGTCAAGAGCGCTCTGGAGCAGGTTTTCATCCAGGATGCCTCTGTACATTGGTGTAGTCATCTTTCCCCTTATCCTGATTAGTCTCCCAGTTCCTGCTGCTGAAACACATCCGCACAGCATGATGCTGCCACCACCATGCTTCACTGTAGGGATGGTATTAGCCTGGTGATGAGCGGTGCCTGGTTTCCTCCAAACGTGACGCCTGGCATTCACACCAAAGAGTTCAATCTTTGTCTCATCAGACCAGAGAATTTTGTTTCTCATGGTCTGAGAGTCCTTCAGGTGCCTTTTGGCAAACTCCAGGCGGGCTGCCATATGCCTTTTACTAAGGAGTGGCTTCCGTCTGGCCACTCTACCATACAGGCCTGATTGGTGTATTGCTGAAGAGATGGTTGTCCTTCTGGAAGGTTCTCCTCTCTCCACAGAGGACTTCTGGAGCTCTGACAGAGTGACCATCGGGTTCTTGGTCACCTCCCTGACTAAGGCCCTTCTCTCCCGATCGCTCAGTTTAGATGTCCGGCCAGCTCTAGGAAGAGTCCTGGTGGTTTCGAACTTCTTCCACTTACGGATGATGAAGACCACTGTGCTCATTGGGACCTTCAAAGCAGCAGAAATTTTTCTGTAACCTTCCCTAGATTTGTGCCTCGAGACAATCCTGTCTTGGAGGTCTACAGACAATTCCTTTGACTTCATGCTTGGTTTGTGCTCTGACATGAACTGTCAACTGTGGGACCTTATATAGACAGGTGTGTGCCTTTCCAAATCATGTCCAATCAACTGAATTTACCACAGGTGGACTCCAATTAAGCTGCAGAAACATCTCAAGGATGATCAGGGGAAGCAGGATGCACCTGAGCTCAATTTTGAGCTTCAATGGCAAAGGCTATGAATACTTATGTACATGTGCTTTCTCAGTTTTTTTATTTTTAATAAATTTGCAAATATCTCAAGTAAACTTTTTTCAAGTTGTCATTATGGGGTGTTGTGTGTAGAATTGTGAGGAAAAAAATGAATTTAATCCATTTTGGAATAAGGCTGTAACATAACAAAATGTGGAAAAAGTGATGTGCTGTGAATACTTTCTGGATGCACTATATTTACTTTTATGCTTGTCATAATACAGTCAATCAGATAAAGTGAAGAGCTGGTGCTTTATAAGGTCCTCCTCAGGTCTTCTCGCTTGTCCTGAATGACACATAACCAAGTGAGAGCATGAATCTCAATTAAATGTCCTTAAAGAATTTGATTCACAGGTAAACTGAAGAGGTAATTTATGAAAATCTCATTTTTTATCTTTTCAGGATTTAATGTAAATCACTTGGACATTGCTCCTCGATATGCCAGTATACTAATGGGCATCTCCAATGGTGTTGGAACTTTATCAGGAATGGTCTGTCCTCTGATAGTTGGTGCTATGACCAAGCACAAGGTATATTACAAAATTAATGCGCTCTCACAGTTACGACTGAGCCTTATGTTTTTCTCTTTACTCTATGCTTTTGGAATAATTATTTATTTTCTTAAAAAACACAGGAAACACAAACTAACAAAGCAAATGACAAAACTTGAGCTTCCCTATGTAGACAGCCTCCTTTGCCCTGTCTATCTGTTGGGGTGGGTCATCTGTTTACCCACCTCTTCAAACTCTGTAAAGCACTCACCTTCCTTATCTCTCCCTCTTTGTCTTTCAAAACTGTTTTTTCTTCCATGAATGTCTTCACACCAACTCTGTATTTAAGATTAATTTTACCTCTGGTTTGATGTGGCTTATAAATCAAACATCAGAATCACTTCCACAATTGAGCAGCCAGATTTGGCTATATTGGACAAGGCCTGAGCTCAGTGTAGCGATGTGCTTGCATCATGGTCATATCCCAAAGGCGACTTTTCTGCTGCCTTTCGTTTTAAATGGCAACACAATATCTCGTGCTCCACATTAGGACTGTGTGCTCTCTCTGAGAGGCTTATGGCTTATGGGTCTTACCCCTGTGGGTTCACTTTCTCTTCAAAGGAAGAAACTTGGCTAGCCATGGGTGGGGGTTTATTTGTTTCTAACCTAGTTTGGTAAAACTTGACTTAATAAGTATATAATGATACTTGATTTTAATAAAATCAAAAAAAGAAAAAAAGAAAAAGAAACTTGGCTAGCTATAGAATTACCACACACTGTTACTTACCTCTTGCCAGTCCTCCAGTTCCCCCCGCTCTCTTTCTTTCATTCTCCTTGAGGTTTCTCTTCTTAGAGTTGATCTGTAAAATTTGCCAATGCCTTTTTCACAGTGAATATCCTGTAACCTTGTTGGCCAAATATTTTCTTTGGAATTCCCTGTGCGGATCATTTTTTTCCAAGTGCCCCATGATGCTTTTTGAGGTCAGTGTGACATCACAGAGCTGTAGCAGCCATGCACAGAACTTTCACACACACTTACTGTCCAGCCAGATTTGTACCCTCATGCATTTAAAAAAAAAAACATGCCCTGTTTTCATTTGAGGGGTACATTAGCTGACCCTAATGAGAATATTATGAGTACTGCCACTGGACATATAACACTGATCCCTGTGCACAGGAAAAGCAGCACCAGATGGCTAAATTGCATGCATAATTAGCCATGTGATGCCCTTATGAACTGAAACAAGCCTTGAAGGAGTTATTTTCCTCCCCCTCCTAAAGATTTATTTCTGTTTATAAGGCATTTCTATCTTCTTGATGAAGAACAAATTTGCACAGTATCTGCACAGACAGTTTTGAAATAAAGAAAACATCAGACAGTCAGCCCTGACTTCAAATAATAGAATGAGCCAGACGTTAATCTGCATCCTGCCCAGCAAGTAGGTCTTGCAACTTACAGGGAAAACTTGGGGGTTGGCAGGATTGGCACTCCAGCCACCATAAAAAAACCTCACACTGTTTCAGTGGGTGCTGAGGTGTCACCCGTTGCATGGCTGCCCTCAGGTCCTAATCTGGGTAGTTTGTAGTGTGGTGGATGCAGCAGCACGCTGGATCGGCAAATACTCCCAGCCTCCTCCTTTTGCTAAAATATTATTAACAGTTGCTTCCTTAATGCTAAATGTCAATAAGAAAACAGCCATTCCCACAATGCTGTGTGTTTTTCTTTTTTCTATAGACGTTTTTCACTTTGTTTAGTATTGTCCAGGGTTTCTCACCTTTTGATGCTGCTGAGTTGAGATATTTAATAATTAATTTCTCCACGAAAACAATAGATTAAAATTTTTTCTCAGCCATCACTACAAAACCAGATGGGATAAGTAACATTTAAATAAAATATCTTTTTTTGGGTGGCGTACTCCTTGGAAGTTTTCTAATATGTTTGCAGCTACGAACAGTTTTTTTGAAAACACAATGACGATGATGGTTTTCTACGTGTTTGTGTGTTTCAGACTCGTGAAGAATGGCAGCATGTCTTCGTAATTGCTTCTGCTGTGCACTACACTGGTGTGGTCTTCTATGCTTTATTCGCCTCAGGAGAGAAACAAGACTGGGCTGACCCAGAAGACACCAGTGAAGACAAAGCTGGAATCATTGATCAAGATGAACTGGCTGAGGAAACTGAGCTTAATAACGAAAGTTTTGCCAGCCCAAAGAAAAAGATGTCCTATGGGGCTACAACCCACAACCAAAGCAGCCGCAAGCAAAACTGGAAGAAGAAGAAAGGGGTCACTGTGGACCAAACGGACGAGGAGCAGGTCCCTTATTACTATGACAATGGCAGCTATCAGGATACATCATAATGATGCAGAAGCACTTACCCTTGAACAGGGATCTCATGTGTTAGAGGGTCCATGAATGTTGTGAATGTGGGGAACAAGCAGGACCATTCTAGTGCATAAGGAGCCATCAGTTCTTAGCTTTTCTAAAGAAAATATTCTGAAGAAGGATATCCTATTTATTATTTATGAATGTTCTTGATAAAAAAAAATCTTAAGGGACCGTTTACAAATATATTTACTATAGTCTCCTTTGTTTTACTCCTGTTGCATTGTAATCGGTGCTATACATCTTTTCTAACATAAAATAAAAAGCCAAGGGAAAATGAAAACAAAAAAATGTTAAATAATAATTTTAAACAAAAGCAACCTCACGTTCCTTTCAATACAGCAGGGAAGGTGATGTTTTAAGTGGCGTAAGATTAGGATTTGTATTCTTTTTTCTATTAACTAAACTTTACTTTTGTGATGTGAAATTTGAAGATCTGTCTGAAGTAATTAGCTATGATAAAATAGCAAAACATTTTTACAAATTCTCAATTTTTATAGATAACTTGAAAGAGTTATAAGGAGTATCTGCAGTGCGTTAGCGCAGCATAAAATGCTGGCAGAAGCCTTTTCACCATCCAATGGTAGAATCTACGACTGTAATGAAGGGAGCTCACCTTACATGTTGGGTAGCACTGCAGTTTTACCAACCTACCTAATTTTTGCTTTTAAGATTATTTTTATCTGAGACAGGCACTTTATAATTTATTTATAATTTACTAGGAAGAAATGCACTTTGGTTTGTTGAGGTAAAACTGGTAATGTTTTTTTTGTGATTTTAATTTTAAATAAAAATATATCTGTTCACGTTTCAATAAAGATGGCTCACCTGCTAAAATATTCTTAAATATTTATATAATATATATATAATAGACTATTTTCTGCAATAACTGCTGGAGAGAAGCACAAAATCTTACGAACCCTATGCCTGCAAACAGTAAAATAAGACCTAAGGTGTCACAAGTGAACATATGAGGTAAAGAACGGTGCAAAGTGGCTTATTTCTGATTACAGTCCACAATCCTCAAGTTTTATTCCAATGGATATGACAAGTTGTAACAAGAGGAAAGAAAGAGAAATGCCAAACCATTGGGGGCCCAATGTGAAGAACCTATTGTCCACCGCTTATCCGAAGTTGGGGCCCAATGTGAAGAACCCATTGTCCACCACTTATCCGAAGTTGGGTCGCGGGGGCAGCAGCCTAAGCAGGGACGTCACCTCCTCCAGCTCCTCTAGGGGGACCCCAAGGCATTCCCAGACCAGCCGGGAGATATAATCCCTCCAGCGTGTCCTGAGTCTGCCCCGTGGCCCCGAGGCGTCCAGGGGGCATCCTGACCAGATGCCCGAACCACCTCAACTGACTCCTCTCGATGTGGAGGAGCAGCGACTCTACTCCAAGTCTCTCCCGGAATAACTGAACTCCTCACCCTATCTCTAAGGGAAAGTTCAGCCACCCTGCAGAGAAAACTCATTTCGGCTGCTTGTATCTGCAATCTTGCTCTTTCAGTCACTACCCAAAGCTCGTGGCCATAGGTGAGGGTAGGAACGTAGATTGACTGGTATATTGACAGCCTTGCCTTTTGGCTCAGCTCTCTCTCTTCAACACGATGGACCGTTGCAGAGTCTGCATTACTGCAGACACCGCACCGATCTGTCTGTCAACCTCCTGCTCCATTCTTCCCTCACTCGTGAGCAAGACCCAAGATACTTGAACTCCTCCTTTTCAGGCAGTAATGTGTTCCCAACACGGAGAGAGCATTCCACCCTTTTCCAGCTGAGAACCATGGCCTCGGATTTAGAGTTGCTGACTCTCATCCCCGCCACTTCACACTCAGCTGTGAACCGCTCCAGTGAGAGCTGGAGGTCACTGTCCAATGAAGCCAACAGAACCACGTCATCCGCAAATAGCAGAGATGAGATTCTGAGGCCACCGAACCAGACCATAAAACTTATGAACAGAATTGGTGGCAAAGGGTAGCCCTGGTGGAGTCCAACCTCAACAGGGAACGAATTTGACTTATTACCGGCAATGCAGACCAAGCTCCTGCTCCTCCTGTACAGGGACTGAATGGCTCTTAACAGCGAGCCTTGTACCAGGTACTCTTAGAGCACATCCCTCAGGATGCTTCGAGGGACATGGTCGAATGCCTTCTCCAAATCCACAAAGCACATGTGGACTGGTTGGGCAAACTCCCATACCCCCTCCAGGATCCTGGCCAGGGTGTAGAGCTGATCCATTGTTCCACAGCTGGGACGGAATCGGCATTGTTCCTCTTCAATCCGAGATTTGACTATCGACTGAACTCTCTTCTCCAGCACCCTTGAATAGACATTAAAGGGGAGGCTGAGGAGTGTGATCCCCCTATAATTGGATAACATCCTCCGGTCACCCTTCTTAAAAAGGGGAGCAGCACCCCGGTTTGCCAATCCATGTCCATGCGATGTTGCAGAGACATGTCAACCAGGACAACCCCACAACATCCAGAACCTTGAGGAACCCAGGGTGGACCTTGTCCACCCCAGGAGCCCCACCACCTCGGAACTTTTCAACTACCTTGCGGACCTCGGCCCCTGATATAGACGGAAGGGAGTCTCCCAGCTCTGCTTCCTCTAAGGAAGACATGCTGGTGGGATTTAGAAGATCCTCGAAGTATTCTTTCCACCAGTCAATAACATCTGCAGTTGAAGTCAGCAGGGCCCCACCTCCACTGTACACAGTGTTGGTGGAGCACCGCTTTCCCCTCCTCAGGCACCTGAGGGTTTGCCAGAACCTTCTTGGTGCCGACCGAAAGTCGTTTTCCATGGCTTCCCCAAAGTCCTCCCATGCCCAAGTTTTTGCCTCTGCAACAGCCGATGCCACCACACATTTGGCCCGCTGGTACCCCTCAGCTGCCTCTGGAGTTCCACTGGTCAATCAGATATGATAGGACTCTTTCTTCAACTTGACGGACTCTTGAACCTTAGGTGTCCACCACCGGGTTTGTGGATTGCCCCCATGAGAGGCACCGACATCCTTGTGGCCACAGCTCCGTTCTGCTGCTTCAACAATGGAGGCTCAGAACATGGCCCATTCAGACTCAATGTCCTTCGTCTCCCTCGGAATGAGATTGAAGTTCTGCCGGAGGTGGCAATTAAAGATTTTCTTGAATCGAGGCCTTGCCATGGCAGAAGGACTTGTGCGATCTAGTGATCCTTGGAGCTATGTTGCCGGGAGCTATATGCTCCTGGTAGGGCTTCCCAAGGCAAAAAGGTCTGAGGTGAAGATCCAGACTAACTCGATCCTGAGATCCCACATGGATTTAAATCAAGGATCGGCATTTCCCTTGCCCGAGAAAGGGTACCCGGGGCCCCACCCAGGAGCCAGGCCCGGGGGAGGGGTTCGCTGGCGAGCACCTGGTGGCTAGACCTTTGACCACAAGGCCTAGCCGGGCTCAGCCCAAAGGAACAACGTGGTTCCGATCTCTTGTGGGCACACCACCTTCAAGAGAGGCCATAGGGGTCGGGTGCAATGTGATATGGGTGGTGGGGGAAGGCGGGAACCCTGGCGTTCTGACCTTCGGTTGCTGAAACTGGCTCTTGGGACATGGAATGTTACCTCTCTGGCGGGGAAGGAGCCTGAACTGGTGCAAGAGATTAAGAGGTATCGGCTAGATATAGTTGGGCTCACCTCTTTGTACGGTCTGGACTCTGGAACCATTCCTCTTGAGAGAGACTGGACTTTGTTCCACTCTGGAGTTGTTGTTTTCAGCCATTAAGGCTAAATGTTAATTAAAAAAAACAGTGGAAATGGCTTCTTTTCATTAAATAGCGTAACCATCTTAACTCTGCTGATCTGTACCTGTATTTATCAAAAGTTTCAGACCAGAAAATCTTTCCAGACTAGCTCAAAATTCTCAGACTGACACACATTTGGTTCTACTCTTAAGAGTAGAAGTTAAAACTTTTTATAAGTTTTCCTAATTTAGGAAACTAGTTTTAACTTTACCATGGTTTAGGAGCAATCGTCAGTTGTCTTTACTGTCTAGGAACTGCCAAAAGATGAGGTCGGCATGCACATCCCAGGAAAACCTGAATATTTTGGAAATGCTAGACAAGAGTAAACTTGAGAAAAGATATTGATTTAACTTACATGGAATAATATTTGTAACAAACCCTGCACATTACGTGATCACTCTATCCATACAGAGAAGCTATGTGATGTCAGCTGAAACGAAAGTGTAGCGTTACGTGTGAAGTGCAGCTTTGCAAGAGCTGATGATTTGGGCATGTCACAACCAACCATTTAATTTCTGTGCCAAGCTGTGAACACCCTTAGAATCTGTGAGGTAACGCGCAGATTTATACATTTGCAATACCACTCCATGTAAGGAAATATTAAAGCAAGCTGCACTCAAGCAAACTGGCACACACACATAGATCATTACCACAAGAGCGGATGAGTATGCAAATGAATCATAAGTGATATCACATTATCAATATTTAAGTGGGCCAGTGTGTAAACTCTACTTTAGTAGCCACCATATTACCCAGAAGATCAGCTGGGCCAGATGGATGATTGACAGCGAAATGTCACACAGGTACACTAAGCTTTACATTCCCAAAACACCTGGAGTATTTGCTTTACACCTTTCAAGCCCATGAAGGTGCAAGAAGGTGGGGGGATTAGACTATGGCGGCATAAACAGAGCCTTGCAGAACATAAGAGGATCATAGAGAGAGACACAGCACAGCATGGCACAGTGGAAGATGATCAGGAAACTGAAAGAGTCAACATGACTTCAGAAACAGCACAAGAATGCCTGTGGCCAGTTTCAGGAACTGTTACTTTACAAGGTGTTTTCTGTGGCCATAATAGCAGGAAGGTGATTCATCTGAAAATTCAGCTCTGGATCACCCATCAATTCTTCCATCCATTTTTTAAATACACTTTATCCTGAGTAAAGTCGTAGGGAAGCTGCAGCCTATCCCTGCAAGCAGAGTATGTAAGGCTGGAACAATCTCTGGAACATTCATTGTTAAATTGACATTTCCGTTATTGGGCTTTATTCTCATTAGGTGTGTGTGTCTCTGTCTATCCATCTTGGTGCTTGGTACAGTATTATTCTTGATGTTGTTGCAAAAGTGGTGCAATTATATGCTGCTTAGTGCAATATCCTACCTTATTATGTTTTCCTTCAATTCTTCTTCTTCTTTTATTGCTACTACTTTGAATGCTATATTTATTATTATAATCTTTGTGGTGCAGCCTTAGAGTCAGTTTCAGAAAACTAGAAAGTGTCATCATCAGTTCCAGTTTGTCACTCGGGGTGTAGTGGAGGCATTCATTCTCAAGCATGAACTCACACTCCTGGCTGGGAGTAGGTGTAGGGTGCTTTGTGAATACTGCTTATGTCCTACTTTGAGGTAGGATGAATTCTTATCCTAGTTTGACTTTTAATGCAATTCTGAAGAGTAATTCTAAGATGCTTGAGAAATAAGTACCCTGGTCGTATAGATAGATAGATAGATAGATAGATAGATAGATAGATAGATAGATAGATAGATAGATAGATAGATAGATAGATAGATAGATAGATAGAAGTGCATCTTATAACTGAGTTTGCCCCTTTATTTTGCTTTTTGATTTGGTGGGCTTCTCTTAAAGTGAAGTTACCAGGCCCGTACACCACATAGCAGAAAATCGCACTGGCCATCACAGACTGGCAGAAGATGTGAAGGATGCTGCTCTGCCCTTTCTTATATAGTTCCTCTGTGTTCCAAGACCAGTTCAACCTGTCATTAATGTGAACCCACAAGTACTTATCATGAATAGTGACTGGACATAGAGGCTCTGTGGTGCACTAAAAGTCAATAGCCAGTTCCTTTGGGTTTGCTGATATTAATATGCAGAAACTTGTCTTTGCACCAAGAAACAAAGTTATCCACCTGACTCCTACACTCTGCCCCATCCTCCTTACCAATACAACCCAAAATGCAGAATCACCTAAGAATTTCTTCAAGTGACATGAACTGGTGTTATTTATATTCTGAGCTGTACAGAGTGATGAGAAAAGGAGACAGGATTGTTCCTTGTGGTGCTCCAGTGTTACTCACATCCGCATCAGAAACTCATTTCTTGACTCTCATGAACTGCCCAACATATTATTCAATATCCAGGACACAATAGGCTCATTCACCTGGATATCTCTGAGTTTACGCCTAGGGATGGTTGGATGGTATTGAAGGCATTGAAGAAATCAAAAATCATAATCCTCAGTGCTGCCAGCTTTGTCCAGGTGGGAATAAGCCTTGTGTAGCAGATAGATAATTGCATCTTCCACTCCAATAGACAAACTACAGTGGGTCCCGGTGGTCTACTGCAAGAGGACTCATATAGTCTAGGACTAGTCTCTCAAAGGGCTTCATGATGTGAAACATAATTACCAGTGGTTTGTAGTCATTAGGTGAAGAGGCGCCTGCCTTCTTTGGAACAGCTACGACAGGATGTTTTCCATACCAGTGCCACTTTCTTAGGTCTAAGGGACAGACTGAACAGGTGACAGAGGACAGCACAGAGGCCTTAAGAACTTGAGGACTAACTCCTTCTGGTCTCACAACGTTTCCTGTGTGTAGCTTCCTCAGTTGTCCCAATACTTGATCTTCAGTTATGGATAGTCCACACTGATTGTTGGAGGTGGACTTGCCACTGGCTGTTCCAGTTCATTTGGTAGGCATTGTTGATGTAGTAAGAATGGTGTTTGAAGACTGGTTATTTGAAGAAGGTGGCAGTGGGATGGAAAATCTATCAAAAAATCAGTTCAGGGCATGAGCTTTGGCCACATCCCCTTCTAGCACCTGAGCCCTGGATTGCTTGAGTCCAGTAATTACATACTTCATTCCAAAAATCCTTCATCTTATTCTGAGTGAATTTGTTTTCTGTTGCTGTGGACTTTAAAGACAGACATATCAGAAGGAGAGGATCTGGAGGCTGGGTCATGGTCTTTCTTTAATTTGATGTTCCTTACTGAGGATAAATAAGAAAATCAGTAAACCATACTGTAACTTCCAAATCCATTCTATAAGTGTAATTTTTGTCAGATGTTTTTCAAGATATGATTCTTTTTGCACACATTTCTCTCATACAACACGTTTTATTAATCTTACTGTTTTTGTTTATTTTACAGGTTCTGTATGTTGCTTTTGTAGTTAATTAATTATGAAATTATGTACCTATTTTTATCATTTTGTGAGATTCATGACACCATTTTGTGGCTTTTCTTGAAGTTTACAGTTCTGTTGTTTACCTGTCATTATGCCAGTTATTGTGATGTTATTGGCATTGAAGTATATGGTGGCAATTTAGGTTGGCAACACATGCTATCCTAATTGTATATTCATATAACAAAATTTTACTTTGCCTGCAGTTACATTTTTTATTTTGGATCTTTTCCTTTGTTAGCTTGATTTCTGAGTTTTGCCTTTCCACTTGACTTTCTCTCTTGCCCTTACACACTTTGCTCACTGGCTATGTTAATCTGTCGGTTCTGATCTCTGACTGCTCTTGGCCTTGAGTTTGCTTAGGCACCTTTATCTCTCTGACTCAAAATAATTTCAATGTAGATTTTCTTAGTTTTTTACTAACATTTCTCAGTGAAACTCTTCTGATGGTCCACTACAGAGAAGGTGCAAGAGCCAATTTATGTGTTTTAAAAAAAAAAAGGTCTGGAGAGTTTTTTACGTGCTCTACATTACTCTTTGTAAGTTTTGCAATGTACTTTGTCAACTGGTTTTCATTGTTAAACAATTTATTTTCACTGAATAATACATCATTAGTTTATTCTGATTGACAGGACCAAGAAGCAGGACAAAACTGAAATCCAAATTCCATCCATCCATCCATTTTCCCACCCGCTGAATCCGAACACAGGGTCACGGGGGTCTGCTGGAGCCAATCCCAGCCAACACAGGGCACAAGGCAGGAAAATCAAGTAAATATTTTTAAACCAAACACCTTTAACAATCAAAATTCAAAATCAGGGCCAGAGCCAATCGAAGTGTCAATGAGTTTAAGGCACACACGGACAAGAAGCACCCACAGACTACACATTCACATGGTTGTACTTTCAGAAGATACCTTTTCTTATAGATCATTCAAAATTCAGAAAGTTTACTTTCCATTTATTTTCCTTCCAAATTACGCACCAAAGATTTCCAAAGGCTGATCTGAGCAGTTGTAAGCCAGAGATGGAAGCAGAAACAAGGGCAGTTGTCTAAAGTAAGAAGCACAGCAAATGCAATTGTGAACAGAAGACAACGAAAGAAGTATCACAATTTGCCAGTGAAGACATGTTTTTGGTAAGAAAAAACAGTGGTGGATTGGTCAGTCTTTGAAGAAACAAACTGACCCATAGGAAAGTAAAATCAAAAGAGAGATCTCCTTAGTATCTTTCTGGTTTCTGCTAAACAACAATGAGATTAGAAATAAATAAAATGGAGACATTTTCCTTTGAATCATGCTTGTCAGATGTTTCTCCTGATTTTTTTTCCTCCTGGTGTCTCACAGGGGGTCTCCTCTTGAGTTTCAGCAGAGATCTCAGCAAAGTCAGACTTGGAACTGCAGGATGGTCCAGACCTAATTATGCAGATCCAGATTGTTTGGATGACTTTGATTTATGCGGGGAAGATTCCGGTTCAGCGCGAAGATGATTCTTCATGTCGTCAATTCGCATACTTCTCGATGGTCCGGGATTTTTCAGCTGATTTTCTATTGTGATGTCCTCTTGAACCCTCAGACTATACGCCAGGCACCAGATAAAAGTCCAAGAATCGACTTTATTATTAATAAACAGTGCATAAAGCACCATCCACTCCACATTACTCATTAAATAATCAATAATCAATCACAATACCAATCCACCACTCCCAGACGCGTTGCCACCCTTCCACCAAGCTCTGCTCCACGCTCTGGTGTTTCTCAGAGTCTTTTATAGTCCCTGACCCGGAAGTGTTTCAATCTTTCAGTCCATGTGACCTCCTATCACTTCTGGGTCAGATAAAAAGTCTTCTTCTTCATCCCGGAAGTACGTCATTCCCTCTGTCACCTTGACTAAGACAAACTTCTGGGTTATAGGTGAAACAAACAGCTCTGTGTCTTCCTGCAGCATCCCCTGGAGGTCCCCATGGTATCCAGCAGGACTGTGATGAAAAACTCCACTGTCCATGATGCCCTGCTGGAACTCGGGGCACCTCTATGTTGCATGCAGGGCTCCACCTGGCGGCCTGATGGTATTGGCCAGGATGAAAGGCCGGCCATATCCCACACTATGTAATAAACTTAATAAGTTATAGCGTAATGAAAATTGTATAATTAGATCTGGACCACCCTAGAGTAGCGTTTTAACATTTTTTGCATTGTGTGCTTCATAATATAAGGTGAAATGTATGGACAGTTGTTTGTGGTAATAAAAACTGTAGTCCTTGCTTCTGACTAATACTATTAATTGCTGTAATTTATAGTGCTGTGCTCCAGTTAGATCATACTTAGTCTGACATGGTGGTTAAAACTTTGGACTGCAAATTCTGAGGGGTTGTGGGTTCAAATCCCACTGTTGACAGTGCGTGACCACAAACAAGTCACTTCATCTGCCTCAACTCTAATTGGAAAAATAAATGTAACCAATTATATCTCAAATGTTGTACGTCTCCTTGGATAAAGGCATCAGTCTATTAATAAGTAAAAAAATCAGTAGGCTTTGTGCCCTAGGAATCAAATTACCCAAACTATTCTATAACATTTCAGCAATTATTTACCGCTCTAATTCTAATCTTTCTAATCATTAAATAGGTTATTACGATAGCAATTGACGAGTACAATCCATAATTAATTACAGAATTACTGTATTTGACAGTTGCTCTAGAGTGCCTCTTTCTCTTGCACGATTTGGCTCAAAAACTAATTAGCACATCGATCATCTCATAACAGGCTTAAATTTCGAGTTTGATATTTTTCTGTCGAGTCGTTTTAGCTCTAGACCGTTCTCAAGAAACTCTGACTCACACCTCTCACTGAGACATGATGTTTTCGGTATCAGGGGACCCTAAAATGGCAAGATCTGTGGAAAATCGGAAACCAAAGTTTTTGACAAATCTAAAGCTTTCGCTCCTTTCCCCCATAGACGATGGGTTATGGTGGGGGAGGGCACAAAAAAAATTACAAAGTCTTGAAAGAGATCTCACAACATAGAATATGCTTTTCCAACCAAATTCTTGATTTTGAGTCTTTTTACTTCAGTTGCGCCTTTCTGTCTAAAGCTTTTTCTCTTATGGAATTTTAGGAAAAACATCTGTGGCAAATTTTATTCTTAAATGAAAAATAAATGAGAATCTCCATTTTAAGTATCATGAGCCATCAAAGAAAATTTTCCCATGGGGATGAAAAATGTGCAAGAAGATGGAATGAAACAAAGAAGGCAAAGACGCATGAAAAGAAAATGGGTTAAAAGGTAATATGGCTGAAATAAAGACAGGAGATAATGGAGATGTGTGGTGATATGGGATACCAGTATAGTGCTGGGATGTTAAAAAAAGCACAGCGCATGTGAAAATGACAATATAGTTAAATTACATAGAAGGTCCTCTCAGTTTCAAGGCTCGGCTCTAACTAAATGTGATTAATTGCACACTTCTTGATAACAGAAGCCCAATCTTCTGTTCATGTGTCATAAAAACAGATTGCCATAGTTCATTGTTTATAATGACTTTGTTTGAAACTTACTGTGTAAGGCAAAAATGTATTAAGCACTTAAGTGGTACAGAGAGGAAGTCATTACTCTTATTGCAAAACATGCAGTTTTAACCAGAAGCACCCTTAACAAGGCTGTTTTGTATATGTGGTTAGATTGTTCAGGCAGAAGTGTCATTTCCCACCAGATTTGTATAAACTTCCTTTTGATTATCTTTAAGAAGCATTTGCATGATCATAACAACAAATTAGTCAAAAGAAAACAGTCCTACATCCTTAAATTTCAGAAACTGAACTCTGAGCCATGACATGAAGGCAAGACTCTGTGTGTGGCCGTTTAGGTATGCAAGGCTATTAGCAATAATAATAATAATATGTGCAGATGTGAATGTGAAAATGAATGAGTGAAGGAATGATAGAACATCTGAAGCATAATCAACACAAGCTTGTCAGCATGTTATCATTTGGGTTACAGTGATTTTATCTTTCATGCTCCCTAATGCAATTAAATGGTGGACAGTTTCACACACGTGCGCATGGGAGGCAGCTAAAGGGCTGGATGAGGGCAACTCCGAATCAGACCGGGATGTGGCAGAATGCACTGATTCTTTTTCTTGCACTCCTGCAGACCGTTCACGGGAAATTCTGCCTGGCCCTGTTGACATCACTTCTGGGACAGAACCAATGGATGAAGACCCTTCTGGTCCTGGCCCCTTTGACGTCACTTACTATACTGACCTTTAAAAACCTCCGTCTTTTCCCCATTACCTCAGTTCTGTTTTGGACTCCGATCTGTGCACACCAGTGCTATCACTTGTTTTTTCAATTTTGGAGACAGGATACACAATATACGGATGGCTGCCCCAAACCTTGCTATGGCTCTTGTTCAAGTTTGTGACAACAAATATTCATGGGTTCCATTTATGTTGTTCAGTTTCAAGCCCTAGTCTGTCTAAACAAATCTTCTTTTGTGTGCACTCTTTATATGATCAGTAATTTGCAACATTTGTGTTTGCATCTAACTTGTCACAGCGATGTGCACCTGCACATAAGTGACGCGTGCCATTCAAAAATGAACAGAATTGAATTAATCTAGCTAAGCAGGTGAATGCAGCAAAATGTTCCTATATGGTGTGACTAGAACCCGTATGGTGATATGAGCAGTAACCTCTAGGGAGTGCCAAAGGGCATATTGAGGGCCATTCAAGGTCTTTATTAATAAAGGACAGTTGGAATCTCTCATAAGGCAGTACAGAGCAATACAATGTGTGTTTTGTGTACAATGCATGCAGACAATAGAGAGGACAGCCTAGGACTCACTATTCCCCTTCTGGGGCTGTTATGGCATTTAAGTGCACTAGTGGGACTTTTAAGGTATACAGTATGCTATTTCAGTTCTACGTGGTATCCAAGACCCTGCAATTAACGTTCATGGTACACCTACCAGTAACTTGGGCCGAGGATTAAAAGTGCCCTCTGGTTATTCAGCAATTTAGCTTGGACATCAGAGGCTGAGAGATTGCCAGTTGTGAATGGAAGAAAGAACAAGATGTGGAGAAGAAGTGTTTTAGTGTGGACTACTTACTGGAATACTTGTGAGTAAGTAGACCAAGGATGACTCCATATTTGCACAGGCTTTTCATTTTGGTTGCACTTTATAATTTAACATTTTTTATAATAAAATATAATTATAAATTATAATTATAATAAAATATAATATTTTATAATAAAATACCTTCATTTTTATTACTCTTTAATTTAATATTGTTTTTATCAGTATGCTGCTGCTGGAGTATGTGAATTTCCCCTTGGGATTAATAAAGTATCTATCTATCTATCTATCTATATCTCATGTTTTATATCTTTTTCCAAATTTAGGGCTGCCTTAATGTATGGGCACAATGGGCACTGGCCGGGGCCCCCAACACCATAGGGGCTCACAATGTTTCTGATATGTATGTGAGGTCCCAGAGCTCAACTAGGCCTGGGAGCCTATAAAACTGATAAGAGAGCCCTGTTCCCAGTAGGTTTGTATTGGGTTTTGTGGACCTCTAATGTCCATAATTTGTATAGCAGAAGTGTTTCCAATATAATTAAACTACAGGTCTGTCCTAAGTATATCTCTCAATCCCCCCAAGGTTGATGTTTATTACCTCTTTTGTTTCCCTTAAATACAAAGACTGCAGGAGTTCACAAAAGGACAGACATATCTTGAAGTTCAAAGACGACTCTGATGTTGTGAGTCTTTTACAAGATAAAGAGGACAGCCGTGGACCTACTGTCAAAGAGTTTGTACTATGCTATGATCATTCCTTTTTTACAGCTAAATATTTCTAAGATAAAAGATATGGTTGTAGATCTCAGGTGCACCCCTCCTTCCACTGCCTCAACTTTAATTAACTGCCATACAAATATCTGGGCACAATCACTGATGACAGCCTAAACTATGATCTAAACAAAGAACAAACTTATAGACATGACTTCTTTGTCCTAGGAAACTCGGCTGTTTAAAGTTGACAAAACCATGACGACACAGTTTTACATGTCCTTTATTGAATCTCATGTTGCGTTTGCTTTTAAATGCCAGTTTGGCAACCGCAGCATTAAGAATATAACCACTTTGTAAACATTAAAATTATTGATCCCCTCAGATCTCTGTCACTGAAATATATTACAGACAAGTTAGAAATAAAGGCAACTTGATTTTGTCAGACGGTTGTCATCCTATTTTCTGTAAATTTCAGTTGTTGCTATCAGGCCGCAGATTTCTGTTTCTGTGGTTAAACAGTAACAGGTATAAGATCTCTTTTGTTCCCAGAATTAAAAGCATTTTGAATTCTGTTACTTGTAGGGATGCTGCCAAATGCTAAATTCTGAATTATTAGCCGTGCCTGCCACCTAATATGGGCTGAAATCTAACCAATCAACCTCATTGTAATGTTTACAGTAGACTATGCAATGCATATTTGTTATGGGATTCATAAAAGCAGTGTTAATGTCTGTGATGCGCTGTCTGTTGGAATGAAAAATGCAGTGCATTTTATTTTTCAAATGTTTGTGACATGCTATCTTTTAGAACGACAGAGACATAGTAACCGGATGAACACAGAAGCACTTATCCTTTTATTAAGGTTGATTATTTTGTGTACTATTAAAGTAATTATTCATCTTTGTGCTAATCTTGAGGGTGTGTATTTATGAAAACACTGGTTGTTAGTTGTTGTGTCTTGGCTTATCTGCTTCTATCTGTGAACCAATGTCTTATATTTTTTTACTATCTTGCTGCAAACAAATTTCCCTTTAGGATAGTGAGGTCTGTCTACCTACCTACTTACCTTTGTAGTGTGGTGATCAGAACTGCAAATAATACTCACGATGTGGTCAAAGTATTTTCTTCTGCATCGTCCTCTTGATCTTTTTCCACTTCTATGTGAGGTCAATGTGCTTGATCAATCTTCTCCAAACAGCTCGGTCCTGCATCTCTTCCCCAGTCTTTTCTTCTATCCTTTTCCTGCAGATCTTCTTTTACTTTATCCATCCACCTCCTCTTTGGCTTCCCTCAGTTTCTCTTCCTCTGTACTTTCATTCCCATCACTCTTTTTTCTCCACATATTCATGTCCATACCACTTCAACTTACTTTCATGTGCATTCTTAGATTTCTCTCCCACTTTTGTTGTACCTTCTTATTCTGTCCTTTTTTCTAAGTCCACACATTCATCTCAACATTCTTATTTCTGACACATCTAACGTCTTCTCCTGCTTTTCCTTTACTATTCATGTCTCAGCTCCATATGTCATTGCCGGTCTTACACTGTCTTAAAGTCCTTACCTTTAACCTTCACCTTAATTCTTCAGTCAAACCAGATGTGGTGACCATATAGTGTGAGTGTATGTGTGTAGTCAGCTCTTTTGCAATAAAACCATAAACCCCCAAATCTTTTTCAGATGTTGCTTCCAATAAGACAGTGTCTCCCATCTTTCATTTATAATTAATACTAGGGGGTTCCCCCCTGCTCACTCTGCTCACCAACCCACCGACCTGCGCTACGCACCAGCCACTTCACATCACTGCCGCTCCCATTGTGAAGAGGGGGGCTGAACGCACCCCAAGAAGATGCAGTCGCTCCTCCGAAACCCCCTGTTAAACGGTGATAAAATGGGAAACAAATACAGTGTTTTTTTGCCTTCCCTTTGCTCGATCAGCTGCTAGGATGCTGCTGCTGACGTGCCACGTGATCTGCATCTCGGATGGAGCTTCGAACATTTAAAAGCCTGTACAGCAGCTGTCCTACTCTGTGTCTTTCATTTCTGGCCCAGGGTGTGGTTAAATCTCTTGGCACAAAGTCTCGTCTCGTGAAACATGAGTTCCTGATATTTTTTAGTTTATAATTTTAAAACGGAATAAGAATCTGAAAATTTAACAACATTACATTAAAGTTAGATAAATTCTGAAAAGAATGATACTAAACATATATATGTAGGTTTTAAAATAAACCCGATTTCAAGCGTGACATAAAAAGTCACATAAAATCGTTGCACAAAATCGTTGCAGTTTTAGGCTTACCATTTTATATACGTAGAGTAGATTCTTTTTGCCTACATGTCTTGCACTTTTCTACATTTAACTTCATTTTACAAGTGTTTTCCAGTTGTGAAGCTCATCCAAGTCGTATTATTATTATTATTATTTTTTTATTATATTATTATTTTGTCTCCTCAGCATCTGCTATTCCTTCAATTTTTTTATCTGCAAATTTCAAAAGTTTAATAACTATAATCCATGTTATTAATATTAATTATAGCGAACCAAAAGCAGACTTCTGAGGGGGCTCTACTGATGACTTCACCTCATGTTGATCTGTACTCTTTGTCTTCTGGCATTAACCAACATGAAATCCATTTTTTGAAGTTACTTTTTTCTTCTATATCTTGCTTTGTTTATTTATCAATGGGTTCCCATTTAAGGTGTTCAATATGTAAAACATTCCTCATGGGCTCCTTGAAAATGTGGTTTACTGTACATTAAGACACAAACTGTGTAAAGCCTCGGCTTATTTGCTTCACTGCCCAATGACAAATGTTGACATGACTCTGAGGTGTTGATTCAACAGTCCAGGCTTGACAGAGATCCAGCAAAAGTGAAGCAGCACCAAGTAGCAAAGGTTTTGTTTATTTCAACCTGATGTCTGTTGACTTTTTGGAGCTTCTCAGTATGCTACAAAGCTCTGAGGCAACAAGTGGTTAATGATTAATGACGGGTGCTTTTGAACTTTTATTACTAGAAAGGAAGGAGGCGATGTTTTTCATTAAATCATGGCTACTTGGGAATATAATTATATTATAAAATGTGCTCTTCTTCTGTTTTCCTAGTTTGCAGTCACTTATACCTGAATATTTGTATTCAGTTTTTGTTGTCATTTCTTCAGAAATCTGGATATTCTGGGAATCCATAGTGGAAACGTCTATAATTAATGGAAACGAAAAACACACTGCACTGTTTTTTACATTATGGACTTTGCTGTATACTATGTAGGGTGGCGCAGTGGTAGTGCTGCTGCATCGCAGTAAGGAGACCCAGGTTCGCTTCCCGGGTCCTCCCTGCATGGAGTTTGCATGTTCTCCCCGTATCTGCATGGGTTTCCTTCGGTTGCTCTGGTGTCCTTCCAAAGACATGCAGTTTAAGTGCATTGGCTATCCTAAAATTGTCCCTGTGGTGGGCTAGTTCCCTGCCCAGGATTTGTTCCTGCCTTGTGCCCAGTGTTGGCTGGGATTGGCTCCAGCAGACCCCTGTGTTAGGATATATGACTGACTGTATACTATGTCAAATCAAATCAAATTTTCTTAATCATATACAATTATACACATAGTGCACATTGTAGTGAATGCTTAGTTGCAGAAATTCAAGAAAAATATAAACACATTAAATAAAAAAAAGAAAACATACCCAAATCCTGCTGCCTCCGCTGGCTTTTGCAGGACTTCTCAAAGTCCATGACGGCTCCTGTTCAGCAGGTCCACCCCAAGAGTACCTCTCACTCGACTTCCTTCACAGAGCTTCCTCTGACCACTTCACTGCCTGTGCACCACACTGTTTTTTTAAAAACAAACACACACTGCCACGGACCCCTTACTCGCATCACCACAACTGCCACTCAAAGATACCTTATTTTTCACTAATGTGAAACAGATTTGATGTTTTTACAAAAATGTGAAATGCAAAAAGAAGAAACAAAGCCTGCCAGTATAGTCCACATTTTTTTGACTATGTAACGCTTTAAACTTATATGTTCCTGAGAGAGTCTTGCAGGCACATTCAGCAGAGAAGATTCTACTCAAAGCATTTTGAGGACTTGCCATTGTGCACCAACTAATTCCCAGATGCCCAGCACAAAAATAATCTGTAGTCATCATGTAGCTGATATTCTTTTTTATTTATGTGGTCCTATCTGTTTGTTTGTATTGATTTTGCAGATTCAAGATAGTTATCAGTACACAGTCATAACAAGTTAGGATCACTTGACAAACAGAACCAAGCTACATTTAACTGCCGTCTTAATGTATGAATGGAGCCTCAATAGTCTTTAGAGTTAGGCACAGCCAGTATGGACTTTTCAAGTCATTTTTATCATCTAGCATTGATCCAGGATTCCCCAAACCCCTTTCACCCCGAAGTCAGATGGAGCCTGAGGTGATTTGGAAAATCAGAAAAATGAACAGCAACAGCTTTGAAATGCATATGTGCCATGTCACATACACGTGCCAAGGAGACAACTTCAGGGCTTGTCAACTTGTATTTCTAACCCGAGTCAAGAATGGGTGCTACCTTATAACGCTTTACCTCACCTTCCCTCTGCAGATATGGAAAGCAACAAATTGAGGGAAAGTGACCTCACTTCTGGTTTTGGGGCTCCTGTTCCTGCCTCTTCTGCTTCACCACCTTTATAACCGGCACCACCGCCATCTTTCTCTAGTATAATCAGAGACTTGCATCTGGAAAGACGTTATACTCATGACACGTTAACTCATGTTTTATTATTTTTTTACTTCATAATATATAGGGTTTGCTTGTGGATGCCCCAACTCTTTCTGTGTTTCTGCATGTTATTTACAGCTGTTTTGATTTTGAAGGCTTACAGTATGCCGAGGCATTACAATCTGTATTATGCAAAAAATATTCCATTCATCCATTATCCAACCCACTATATCCTAACTACAGGGTCACGAGGGTCTGCTGGAGCCAATCCCAGCCAACACAGAGCGCAAGGCAGGAAATAAACCCCGGGCAGGGTGCCAGCCCACCGCAGGGCACACACACACACCCACACACCAAGCACACACTAGGGTCAATTTAGAATCGCCAATGCACCTAACCTGTATGTGTTTGGACTGTGGGAGGAGCAAAAATGATTTCTTACAATTTTAGTGTAACCACAAGGGGGTGCCATTGACCCCCCCCAAACCTCAGACACATTATCCCCCAACACAAGTTTAAAGTACAGTGGAACCTCGGTTTGCGAGTAACTTGGTTTATGAGTGTTTTGCAAGACAAACTAAATCTTTTAATAAATTTTGACTTGATAAACGAGCGATGTCTTGCAATACGAGTAGTATCGATACACTTTGTCTGCTGAGCACCATGTGATCACGACTGAGCTGATGGTTCTTCTCTCTCGCGTGCGAGTCTCTCTCTCCTTATCACGCTCGCTTGCGCACGCGTCTCTCTCTCTCTCTCCTTATCATGCTCGCTCGCGCGCATCTGAAGCTGAGTCTCAGTACTTTAACAACACCAGCTTTATTCAGCCTGAAACGGCAATAGTGCTGTTATTTATTGTAGCGGGATCTTTATAATGTTCCTTGTATCACCCATCGCTGGGAGGCGCTTATAGCATGTCCGCGATCTTTTTGGATACGCTTATATGGCGAACTGCTACAGCGCTGGGAGACTGCGATTGCTTTGGGACACTCTTCGCGTGTCGTCCCGTTGGGTGGAATCCCACAAGAGTTTAGAAACTCACTCACACCAGCCATGATTCTTTTTAAAGGTAAAGTGCAGGTTAATTTGTTTCATGTATTTTTACTTTATATTTTGTATTAATCATTTTTATATGAATAATTTTGGGTTGTGGAACGAATCATCTGAGTTTCCATTATTTCTTATGGGGAAATTCACTTTGATATACGAGTGCTTTGGACTGCGAGCACGTTTCTGGAATGAATTATGCTCGCAAACCGAGGTTCCACTGTAATAGACTTTTATTTTCATCAACCTCTTTTCCAGTGCACACAACCACAAATACCACAGTATCACTAAATAAACGTCATCCTCTCCTTCCACTCCTACTGGTAAATTTTGCCCCAACTTTAACTCCCTGATGTGAGGCAGTGGGCTCCTTTTCAAGTCAGGCTGAAGAATGCTAGCGGTGTCACTACACTGCACGTCAGGAGCATGTGGAAACCAGTGTTGTGATCCACTGGCAGCACCCAAGGACCCTGACAAGGCTGCATTTCCACACTTCACTTTCCATGCAACCTTGCGGGTGTCCTAATTGGGATCAGCCTAGAGAAGGGGTCTCCAACCTTTTTTCCCCTGAGAGCTACTTTTACAAAATGAAAATGGCCGAGAGCTACTCACATTTTCTTAAGCTTATTTCAACCCAAACAAACTGAATAAGCTTGTATTGCCTAAACATTTACAAAATGTTTGTGTGCACAACTCACATTTTGCATTAAAACATCACAAAAAATATTTAGTTGCACTTGCAAGTGCATTTTGTATGTCTGTATGCATTTTCACACTATTGAATTAAAACATGAATGCTGTCAAAACAAAACAATGCAATTACAAATACACAGATATTACTTATTCATTTGTCATTTTGTTACATGTCACTGTTTCACTTCACAAGAGTATTCACATGTCCAGTTGCATGTGTGATGTGTTTTTTAGTTAGATGACTGGCACTGCATGGAGTCAACAACAGCGGTGGATGGTGAAGTGTAGCCACTTGTAGGTTCACTCTTATGGAGTCATTTAAATGTTCATCGGTCAGTCTTATTCTGAACTTTAATTACATGACATTCATGTCAGAAAAGGCAGAGGTATGTAGACCTAAACAAAGCAGATATTTTCAGAGCTGCTTGGTGAAGATTCTTATAGTTATCTGACTGTACTAAACTCCAGAAATGCTGAGAATGCTGTTGAGACTTTAACTGCACATTATTTTGAAGGTTTACTAATATATAATACCAGTAACGGCATTTTGCACGATAACGTGCAGTGAATACACTTGACTTATAGTTTTCATACTCTTTCTCTGTACATTTAGCATTAGTTTGCTCAGAGGTTGATGCGTTTGCTGCATCCTGAGCAGCTCTTCTTTTCTCCACCCTAGCGGGCCGCTGCTTCTCTTCTTTCGTCGGCATCTTTTCGCGTTAAAATTGATTAAGTTAGTTTTTGTGTTGCAATTACTTAGTACGTTTTCTTTAATTTTTCACAAGCTAGCACTTAAGTCCTCAAAAATGATTTAAGATATGAAGAGGTAACGGAAGTAACGGAAGTAACGGCGAAGGTGGTAGCAATGAAAACAGTGCCTGTACGCATGTGGCGCACGGCCACCCTGCTGCGCGCTGCCGAGAGTTGATTCTACAATAATATAAAATAAAAATAAAAAGAGGAATAACCTTGGAGGTCAATCAACACCCTGAAAGCGGATAGTAGATGTCACGTAGTATATGTGTACCACATTTCAGGTCAATCGGTCAAACAGTTTGCGAGCTACAGGTGATTTAAAATCCTGGACAGACAAACAAACAGACACAGTAGCGTATTATATAAGATATAAAATCTAATGTCTGCTTTTCACGCGAGAACTACTGAATGGATTTAGATCAGGTAATTTTCTATTATTTGCTTGAACATTCTGGTTGATTTTGCTCACTACTCAAAATGGCAAATTGGCCGGGGAGCTGGTTTCAGACTCACAACCTCTGGATTATACTGTAAGTTGGCAGTTCTAACCGCTGCACCACAGAAGCTGGTGTATTGTCCTTGCATCTTTTGTGAAAGTGTTTATTTGATATTTGGCAATCAGCCCTCACACATTATACAGTTCATGTCTACGATTTTGTCATTTATTACTAAAACACAAAAACATTTCTGTTTTAAGGATGTGCTTACAATGATTGTTGTAGACACAAAACACACATCAAATTATTTCCCCTTAGAATTATCCTACATAATCAATCAAGGCAGGAACTGGGAGAACTTTGTGCATGTTCTGAGGTGGTGGGTGGATGGTATAGTAGGCTGCTTGCTGCTTTGGCTTATCGACACATTTATAAGACAAAATAGGCTGACGTAGAGGTGCGAAGGGATTTAAGGTGGCTTGATTTATGAGTTGTTTCGTTGGCTCTGGTAATTCTAGTGTTAACTACAAGACCTGCTCTGCCAGTCAGAAGGATGGCTTTATTATGAGAAACATAATGGAGCTCTGATGAGAAAGGACTTAAATCAAAATGAAAGGCAGCAATTGCTCAGGGAAAATGCCATGTAAAATGTGAAAAAATGCAGTGAGCAATTACAGAAGCCGTAAAATCATATTGTGCAGTCAAAGCAATGTCATAAAAGAAGCAATTTGCTGTCTAAGGGTTGAAATGTTACAGTAGCACTGTTTTATGGTGTGTAATAAATGCCTTATCATCACTTGAATGTCATATGGCTATTAAGAAAAATTGGAATGGAACCTGCAGAGTCTTATTCTTCTTCTTTCGGCTGCTCCTGTTAGGGGTCACCACAGCAGATCATCTTGTTCAATCTCTTCTTGTCCTCTGTATCTTGTTCTGTCACACCCATCACCTGCATGTCCTCTCACACCACATCCATAAATCTTCAATTAGGCCTTCCTCTTTCCCTGACAGCTCTAGCCTTAACATCCTTCTCCCAATATACCCAGCATCTCTCCTCTGCACATGTCCAAACCAATGCAATCTCGCCTCTCTGACTTTGTCTCCCAACTGTCCAACTTGAGATGACCCTCTAATGTACTCATTTCTAATCCTGTCCATCCTCGTCACTCCCAGAGCAAATCTTAGCATCTTTAACTCTGCCACCTCCAGCTCTGTCTCCTTCTTTCTGGTCAGTGCCACCGTCTCCAACCCATATAACATAGCTGGTCTCACTACCGCCCTGTAGACCTTCCCTTTCACTCTTGCTGATAACTGCTGATCCCAAGTATTTAAACTCATCCACCTTCGCCAGCTGTACTCCCTGAATATTAATAATAATAATAATAATAATAATACAGCCCAATGTCAAGCCTGCAAGAAATGCATCCACTTATGATCAGAGGTAGGAACACAGACGGAATCAGGACACACTCTATCAGCATCATACCAGACTACCGAGCTGCTCTTCTGTGTTATCTTATGGCAGCAGACTCTGGAAAAACCAGCATATTAATTCTATTAGACCTCAGTGCAGCATTTGACACTGTCAGACATGACATTCTACTGTCCAGAATGGAGAACATGCTGGGTATCTCTGGCACTGCCCTCCAGAGGTTCAAGTCCTATCTGACTGATAGGAAAGTGTTTGTTAGTCTTGGCAACAGCAGATCCAGCTCAGCGCCAGTCACACAAGTAGTTCCTCAGGGCTCTGTCCTCAGCCCTCTCCTCTTCTGTATTTATATGCTTCCCCTTGGCCATATTATTCGTAGCTTCGAACTGGGTTATTATTTATATGCAGACAATGCTCAACTTTACTTCAATGTTAAAAATGCAACTTCATCAGAGCTTTCTTGGCTCACAGCCTGCCTCAGTGAAATTAAAACCTGGATGGAGCAGAACTCTTTAAAATTAAATTGCAACAAAATTGAACTCCTGCAAATTAGGACTAAAGTGCAACTTAATAAAATGAACGCCTTCCCAGTCAATCTTGGCAGTGATCTCATCAGACCTGCCTCTGCTGCAAAGAAGCTTCGTATTCCACCTACATAAATCACATTAAGACACTTTCTTACTTTCACCTTCATAACATATCACGTGTTCGCTCCTTCCTCTCCTTTTCTAACGCTGAGAAACTTGTCCATGCTTTTATCACATCCTGCATCAATTATTGTAACTCGCTCCTGGCAGGTGCCCCTTCTAATCTTATATCACAGCTCCAGCTTATTCAAAACTCGGTTGAAAGAGTCCTTACACTGACCAGCAGCAGCGAGCACAGAACACCCATCCTGCTTCGTCTTCACTGGCTCCCTGTGTCTTACAGAATCGAATATAAAATCCTACTAATAACCTACAAAGCCTTAAACGACCTTGTGCCAAACTACATCAGTGACCTTCTCCATCACTATGTGCCTGTCCGCCCACTAAGGTCCTCTGATTCTGGCAATCTTGTTGTGCCCCACACTAATCTACACTCCATGGGTGACAGGGCCTTCAGCTGTATAGCGCCCAGACTCTGGAATGACCTACCAAAATTAATCAGATCAGCAGACTCCATGAATTCTTTTAAAAAACAACTCAAAACTCATCTGTTCAGGAAGGCTTTTAGCTCTACTTGACTTCATTCCCCTTCTTTCAGTTTACCTCTCTGTCAAGATGCTCATGTAACCTGTGTGTGTGCTAGACCATCCATTATGTTGTCTGTTAGGCTTTTTCTCTGAATTTACTGTCTTAATCTCCTTAATTTATTTATCTGATTTGTACAATGCTATATACTTTCTTTCTTAAATTCTGTGAAGTGCCTTGAGCATGGGAAAGGCTCTACATAAATAAAATGTATTATTATTTATTATTTTCTGTTGTTATTATTTGTGGATTAAATGCCAGTATTACGTAATAGTTATGTTTACATTTCTGTGCCTGCTGTTATCTATCCAGTGTGGACACGGGCGGTAGTTTCAAAAGAAGAGATGTCAGGAGTCACACAGGCACCACTTTAACACCATTGACGTTAACTATTAAAATGCAAGACAGCACAAATTGAAAGAAGAACCAGAAAAATTTACAGAAGTACTCACAGTTATTCTGAAATGCCTCCTAGAGGGGAGTGTCTGGAATCTACATTTTTTTATGTTGGTCAAGTTTACTCTAAATTTTCCAAGTGTTGCTTTAGTTTTATCACATGCTTAACATTAACATTTATTATGGTGATGACAATGTGATATCATTGCATGATGATGTCATTATGTTTTTTCGTGGGTGTCACCATTTTGGGAATTTTGACGCAGCTCATTGCCTGGTCACATGAATCATGTTGCTATGTGTGATGTCACCACCACTCCTGTAGTTAAGATTGGGTCATTGCAGTCGTACATTCCTAGCTTAGGAGTGTATTTTTATCAAACAACCTCGGATGCTATTTTTTTTTTACCTTTAACCTGTTTACTCTTTTCTGGCATCATGTTGGTCTTTGATTTTGATTGCCGATTTTTCATATTTTGACAATCAGTTTATCTGACTTACTCCCAATTTTCTGATCTATACCTGTACTCTGAAAATATAGTGTCCTCTCTCCCAATTATTACTTTTCATCTCCTGGTCTTAGTGTTTTTTCATGTTGGGTATGTTCAATAATTACCTTTAAGTCTCTAAGAAACTGGCATGCAGCGTATTACTTAATTTATTATAATTTTGTCTATGTAGTCTTTGTTTTTATATTTAGTGTTTAATAAGATGGTATACCACACTGGTCTGTAATCATTTAGTGATGGATATAGTCGTCAAGTGAAAGGGCACAGGAAGTCTTACAGTTCTAGGTATGGATGAGATGCCACTCACCTGTCAATTTTTAAGCTGGACTACAAGAACAGCAAAGATTTAAGATGATGGAAGGTACCGGTAATTACTATTAAATGTTAGTGAGAATTTGTCTTTTTTTTGTCAGCTGGGGAGATTCCGTTATCACTTGTCAGGCATAAGCAATGCCTCCTGGCTCTATTCCGTTCTTATAGATGCTTAGGTTTTTGGAGGTCCTGCAGGCTCTTTCTTTCTTTCTTTCTTTCTTTCTTTCTTTGCAATAAGTATAGCATTTTATAAGGAGTAATACTGATGAACAAAAATTCTGAAATTCTTTTTGGAACTCTTGGATTTATTCTGAGGCAAGTTGAGTAGAAAAAGTGGGAAGGGGGCTAATATTTATGTAAGACCACCTAAAGTGTGCAGAAAATGTGAGCCTTCAAGGCCACCAAACACAAAACAGAAAAATTCAGAATTTGAGAATAAAATTATATGGCATACAGCCAAACACTGTTAGAAAGAGGGCATTTGTAATCCATGCAAAGCTACGTCACACACCTTACAAAACTATTCAAAGTCCTTTTCAAATGTAAGTAAAAGATGAAAAGCTATCAATGAATAAAGATAACAATGATGTAGAAATGAGTATGACATTTTTTGTAAATAGACACAAAGGTAGTATGCCAAATACAATACAGGGAAAAAACAACAAAAGCCTTAAAGGAACAAAGTAATGGCAAAATAATGGGGAAATGGAATAGATAGAGAAGAGGCTGGAAAAAATATTAGAAGTATAAAAGGACAAGTAGAGAAGACAAAGACACTATTGGAAGGAACTCCATCTATTAAAAGTGGATTTATTGAAGGAAGAAAAGTGCAGAACAGGTATGTGAGCAAAAAGCAAAAAAAAAAGAAAAGAAAAAGAGCTAAATTTGGTTACAAAATAAATTGAGTATTTACTGGAAAAAAGAAAAGAAAAAATCAAATCCCTAAACAGAGTACAGGAACAGTGGCATTTTGGAAGATTGTGAAGAGAAAATAAAAAGGTATTAAAATAAAAGAATTAAGGAGAGAGGTAGCTCAATGAAAGGGTTGAAAAAACATTTAAAAAAATCAAAAAGACGCATCCTCAGGAAGCCAGGGTCTTCTAGTTGGGGTCTACTTACATTTCAGATAGAATATAAGCACAATAAAGACTTTATGAATGTTTATATAGAAGTGAGCATAGAAGGCAACATTCCAGATACATGGAAGAGAGGGGTAGTAAGACAAATTTCTACAAAGGGTTGTTTACAAGAAGTGAAAAACTGGAGACCTATTACCTTATTGTGCACCGATTAAAACATATGGCATATGTTACCAGCAAGCAGAATTAGGGAGAAGTTGGAGAGTATGAAAACAACATTTATTTTATTACCACATTTTCATATATGTGATGTAGCTCAAAGTATTTTATTAGATGTCAAATAAGTAACTGCATGAAAACAAAAACAACTTAAAATTAGATAAGAATAATAATGTATAAATCTATATATACAAAAGCCAAATACCACTGACTCACTCATCACAAAATCACCTGAACCATGAGGACTTGGGACTTGAAATTTGGAATGTAGGTTACCCTTGGCCCATAGGTGCTCGCTAAGAAAAGGTTTAAAAAATTTCATAGTCCAAGTGCGAAATTTGTTATAGTTTTTTAGATCCGTTTGTATGTCTGTCCGCTTTTCATGAGAGAACTACTTAATGGGTTTTTTTCTATAATTTACTTGAACATTCCGTTGATTTTGCGACTTTCTCATTGCGTTAAGTATTATAGTTCGCTTGCAGTATCGATTTATTAGTGCGAATCCGAGAGGGACTCATCGGGCTGTGGGGAGAGGGGCGGGGCCCTCCTCACTCATGCGTCTGCCTCAGGGAATAACCTTAACTCCGCTTAGTTAGTGAACGAGAGAACTACTTAACGGATTTAGATTTAGATCTTTTTATTCTATAATTTCCTTGAACATTCCGATTGATTTTGCGACTTCATCATTCACTTGCAGGAGCAATATATTCGCGCTAATCCGAGACAGAGGCTGCGGGCCAAGGGGAGGAGTAAGAGTGACATCAGGAATAGAGAGCTGGGTGGGGCCCTCCTTACTGTCCTGTTTCACTAATATCCGGCCAAAGCCGCGGGGATGGCTAGTAGTATATAAATATTAAAAATGCACACTTACATAAGATAGATGTACTATTAAGTGAGTCCTTAAATATAGAATTGTTTTTTTAAGTCACTAAATGACAATCCGATGATAAGTTCTGTTGACCAGGGTGGACAGTAAAAAATAAAGAATAATAAAAAAGATCAATCTTGTACAATGCCAGGAAAGAAAATAGTGAGTAAACTAATAGTGCTAAGAGAGCTGATAGAATATGCAGAAGATAGACAGATTCCAATTGTAATTTTAAATCTAGGTTTGGAATGCCTTAAATCAGGGTTCTCCAAACGTTTCAGCCCGAGGGCCGCATTAACTATCAAACAGCAGTTTGGGGGCCGACTACACACTCGAGGTCCAAATAAAAAAGAATCAAAACATAAATGTTTTTATTTATTTAATATTATTTTATTCAGTTATTATTTAATAACACATTGATACACTACACATGAACACCTGTATTAGTGGGAATGATGAAATTGTTTCCTGGATGCCAAAATAGCAGACATTTCTGGCTTTAGATTTGATGTCCCTAACATCAACAGTGACCTGAGATTATCATCAGACAAGTTTGTTCTCAAATTGTTCTTCACGTATTTCATCTTTGAAAATGTTTGTTCACACAAGAATGTTGTTCCAAAGATTGAAAGGTTCCTTGATGCAAAAGTTTTGACATTAGGAAAGTCTTCCTTGGGCAAAAACTGGTAAAAACCCACCAGTCCTTCTTTGAACTTGTCCCTAAGGAAGTCATTTGCTTGCAACTCAATGAACTCCAGCTGCAGTTCATCTGGGCAACTGGCCACATCTGCGCTCAAATGGGTTTTGAAACAGTCTCACTTCTTCTGCCTTTGAATCCAAGTCAGAAAACCTCTCCTGAAACTGCAGCTGGAGGTCTTTGTTGATCTCGTATGCAAATGACGTGGGGAACTCAGCTGTTGCTTCAGCCATGAAGACCTTGCACTGCTGAAAATGCGTCAAGTTGTTGGCCTGTACTTGTTCCATAAACAAGGCAAGTTTAGATCTGAAGGCCTTTAGGTGGGTGTATAGATCAGAAACTAGATTTTTCTCTCCTTGTAGTTTTTAAGGTTCAGAAAATTTAAATGACTAGTTATGTCTGCAGCAAAGGCCAATTTCCATACCCACTCTTCATCAGAAAGTAATGGCTGTGGCTTGCCTTTACTTTCCAGGAAGTCACCTATTTCCTTTCTTAATTCAAATACTCTGCTCATAACTTTCTCACAACTTAGCCATCTTACTGCTGTGTAATATGGTAAATCCTGCGATTCTGTGTCAGTATCTTTCAACATGTCTCTGAACTGTCTATGGTTGAGCCCATGTGATCTTATTAAATTCACCATCTTCACCACAGGATTCAGTACACTGCTAATGTCCACATATTTAGCACACAAAGCTTGCTGGTGAATAATACAGTGCAGGAATATTGGTTGTGGAATATTTTTCTCCTTACACATCTGCTTCACTTGTCCAACCAAGCCTTTCTTTATGCCACTCATGTTCTTTCCTCCATCAACAGTCAGGTAACTGAGGTTAGTCAAGTCCAAGTTATAATCAGCAAATGTTTTTTTTCAATTCATTGAATATATCCTCTCCGGTAACAGTGCCATACATGCTATGTAGGGAAGCCAGCTCTTGTGTTATGTTCATGTCTTCATCCACATCTCTAATGAACACAAGCAGTTGAGAGGCGGAAGAGCTGTCCAGTGATTCATCCATTGCAATTGAAAAATGGCGAAACTTGCTTGCATTATTCGCTATTTGAGTCACAATGTTCTCATCCATGTCTGCAACACGGCGGGCAATGGTATTTGCACCCAAAGCTACATTTTTAAATTGTTTCAACTTTTCTGGGCAAAGTTCCTTAGCCACCTCCAACAAACATTCCTTCGCTACTTCACCATCTGTAAACGGTTTGCCACTTTTAGCCAGGACAATGGCAACTTTATAACTGGCCTTAGTTAAGGATTCATTTTCATTGGAGGATTTACTGAACAATGTCCTCTGAGATGTGAGTTGATTTTGTAATTTAGAAAATTTTTTGGTACAAACTTTATCCTCCAACTGTGCATATTTCTCCTGATGTTTGCTTCGATGAAGACGGCGCAAGTTGTATTCTTTCATCACAGCAACGGTTTCGTTGCAAATCACACACAATGCTTTCTCACCGGATTTGATGAAGAAGTATTTCAAACTCCATTCTTCTTGAAATTGCCGACACTCATCGTCTATTTTTCTTTTCCTTTTCTCAGCCATCGTTGGGCACTAAAATAAACTGACTTAAACATGAATAAATAGTGAAACTGAAAGTATCTTGCACACAATATCGCTCAAAAAACCTGATTATGTGAACTAATTTCGTCGCAATTATAGCTGCAAATGACTCAAAACAATTTTTAAAAATTCTTATGATTTCTTAAGTTAAACTTACCTGAATATAGTCTGCAAATATATCCACTTATGGTAGAGAGATTGTTGCTTTTAATGTTTCCTCTTCAGAATATTCAGAAAATTCTTGTTAAACTAACGACATTTCCAATACTTTATACACACTGGTAAGTAATTACGTGAAGGAAATTATCACTAAATAAAATAGAGTGCAACATGTTTCGCAATTAGACGCTAACTGACACCAACACCTCCTCATTGCAGCAGTCAACCGCAACTGGCAAACTGTGATCAAAATAATCAAGTCTTGAACAAGCAGTATACCATTTAAAAACTCTGCCACTAGATGGCATTATATCATCTCATTGACTGTGAACAGAAGTAGAAAAAGTAAGCAGCGAATAAGGTTTTGCAATGCAGTGATTGGTTGAAAAACATAACACACTACTGCGCGCCTCTATTTTAATTCGGTAAAAACATAACGTCCACGTAAGCGGCGGCTGATCTTGGCAGGATACACGTAAATTTTCATCATTTTTTTCTATAGATAAAAAAGTCTCCACGGGCTGGATGAGAGGGCCTTAGTTTGGAGACCCCTGCTTTAGATCATGAATACATATAGGAAACCTTGAAGATTATGGAATATCTACAGCAAATGACCTTACGGATTAAGTGTTGCAATGAAAGCAAAACAAGTAAAATTAAAATCAATAGATATCTCTCTAGGGAAAGTTAGACTAGAAAAGCAGTAAGATAATTATATCCACTACCAGCCACTCTCTTTACACTATGTTTTGATAATCTTTTACACCAACTCAGAAAAGAGTAGGAAATAGCAAGCAGAAAATACCTCAAGTTACAGAAGCAAAGGTCAAAATCATAGCATATATGGCATAAATCAGGTGATTGTAATTTCTTAAGGTACAACATCAATTTGAAGAAACTAACTCATGTCAAAAGGTTTTGTGGTGCCTGAGGATCCAATTTTACTGAGCGGTAACCGGGGAAATGTATGAACTAGGGGAACAGGGTAGTGTGGCTGCCAAGGAGACCTGGGTTCGCTTCCCGGGTCCTCCCTGCATGGAGTCTGCATGTTCTCCCCATGTCTGCATGGGTTTCCTCCCACAGTCCCAAGACATGCAGGTTAGGTGCATTGGTGGTACTATATTGTCCTTGGTGTGTGTGTCCTGCAGTGGGCTGGCACCCTGCCTGGGGTTTGTCCCTGCCTTGTGCCCTGTACTGGCTGGGATTGGCTCCTGTGACCCTGTGTTAGGATATAGCAGGTTGGACAATGACTGACTATTGTTGTTGAGTTTTACCGAAGGAGAATTCCATAGGAAACCATTTTTTTGGCCTGCTTACTTACCTTATCCCAGTTTTGTGTGTGCATGCATAAGCACTTGGTGTGGAGGATATACAGTAGTTCTTCAAGTTTCGTCCTAGCAGGATCTTCTACATACAGTACCTTCTAGCATCATCAAAGGCATTTACAGAGCACTTAGGCCAGGTGGAGGTGACACAAAGTGTTACAAAAGGATGCCATAAAGAAAAAGCAAAAATAATAATAAGTACTGGAAAATCTATACTAATAAAAGGCAAAGCCGTCACTGACTGACTGACTGACTGACTGACTGACTGACTCACTCACTCACCACTAATTCTCCAACTTCCCGTGTAGGTAGAAGGCTGAAATTTGGAAGGCTCATTCCTTACGGCTTACTTACAAAAGTTAAGGAGGTTTAATTTCGAAATTCTAAGCATAACGGTCATAACGGTCAACAACGTCCGCCATGTTGAACTTTCTTATTCATGGCCCCATCTTCACGAAATTTGGTAGGCGGCTTCCCTGCGCTAACCGAAACCAATGTACGTACTTATTTCGGTGGTATGACGCCACTGTCAGCCGCCATACTGAACTTTCCAACGTCACTAATTCTCCAAATTCCCGTGTAGGTAGAAGGCTGAAATTTGGTACTTATTTCGGTGGTATGATGCCACTGTCGGCCGCCATATTGTAACTTTTCAACAGTCTTTGTTACTTATGGGCCCATCTTCAAGAAATTTGGTACGCGGGTTCCCAATGCTAACTGAATCCTACTTACGTACATATATATGTCCATAGCCTGCAGCTCAATCACCGTGTGAGGCGGCGTTGGGTCCCCATCCCAACGCCTCCCACGTTGTTGGCTGCCTGCCTATATAAGGCCGTCCGTCGCTCCGGTCTCTTCATTCCCTTCCTTGCTTCGCCATGGGATTCACGTCTCCCTGCTGATAACTACAGCCTTTTTATTTAATCCACGGCTTCTCCGCTGTTTTATTGTTCATTTATTACGATTATAGTTATTGTGTAGGTATTTTAGACTTACTTTACATTGTTCAGATACCCATTTCCTTTATCATTCCAACCGTACCCGCATTAACATGTCTATTGAGGTGATCACCTTCGATCAAAGATCTGTCACTTACTGAGTGGTTTCCATGCCCGGAGATGGCACCTACCTTTTCCATTCTCTTTGTTACGTATTGCACGGCCATATCAGGCTCACTCTTGATATCTGGAGAAACATTGTGTCTTATATATTGAATGACTAGGACAGGTTCAAGGTGTGGACTGATGACGGTACAGGAGATAATTATACTACACAGGAGCACTAGAAGAGTGAAATACTTAAGCCCTTCACCTATGGATCTGCATGTGAGTTGATGGCTGCGGCTGAATTGTTCAGTTGTCGCTTTCAAATGTACCGAAATGGCCAAATATTTTACACCTTTGGACAACCGCCAATGCCTCTTAAACATCTTAGATTCACAGGTGACGATTTCAGTAGTGGACACTTTGATGATTATGAATGTTTAAACTCTCAAAAGCTGGATGTGAAGTTATAGATGAAACCGGTTGTATACTTACAACGCTTGACAGATGCCGAATGTCACTTTAACACAAGTCCTGCAAATACTGTCGTAATTGAAACCAAACCATGAAACTCAAACCGATTATGACAGCAGCAATCCAAGCTGTGAGATTTGAAACAAGATTTCTGATCACATGGCCAACTGTACGTTGCATGCTCAAAAGTAAGCTCAGTGCACAGCTTGGTCATATTACAACCGGAGGGCCGAACTCACAATGTGGTATACAAAGAGATCCTTAACAAATAATTATTGGTATATTTTCCCTCAGTTTAAAAAGGTTTAATTTTCTTCTTAATAAAAATTTTAAGGCAGTACTTCGCCACTGCGAAGCATGGGTATTTTGCTATATATATATAGATATAGATATAATGTGTGTGTGTGTGTGTATGTATGTACAGTATGTATGTGTATATATATATATAGAGAGAGATATAGATATAGATATATATATAGATATATATATATATATATATATATATATATATGACAGCAACACTCATAACAGTGACAAAACAATTACTGTACATTGACAATCATGTTACGTATTTTCAAAATGTTTCCTTTAATTTTTCATTACTTCTTTAACACACTACTTCTCCACTGCGAAGCGCGGGTATTTTGCTAGTTTTAAATATGAACCAAAAGAACTGTAAACAGGTGTATTCTATAAAGACAGCCACACACACCTTTTACAACAATGATAAAACTTAGAATATATGAATAAGCAAGCTTTTTTTAATAATCCACAATAATAGATGTATTACAAATTATGAAAAGGCCAGATTAAAAAGTTTTATTTTCTGTTTAACTGTTTAAAATGTTCAGTAGCAGTAGTCTGAAGTATTTCTGTTGCTAATTGTAAATCAGAATATGGAGCAAGCCAGTGTTTAATGATCTGAGTTTATGATGAAAGGTGTCTGGTGATAAAATATCTAAAATATAGGAATGCAAAATTTGAACTTGTCTTCTATTACTGTGAGGAAGCAGCCGTAACAATTGTGTCACAGTTGATAGAGAGAAAGTAACACTGCAGAGAGCATATCATCATCATAATAATAATAATAATCATATTATGTTTTATTTGCATAGCACCATTCTCATGCTCAAAGAGCTTCACATAAATTCAAAATGACCAACACGGAAATACAAAATAATATCCACATAAAACACTAAATTAAGATAAACACAGGAAACACAAACCTGTGAATTAGAATAAGAGACAATAAAATAGAAAACACTACAAGAAAACCCTGAACAAATTTAATAATTTGTGATACAAGCAAGTCATTCTGAGCACCTGGACAGAGAGCATCAACTGAAACAAGGCCCAGAATGTCAAGGTAAGTTAATTGCCTTCCTGAGCAAGTGAGTTTTACAAGAGGAGTCGGCTGATCTAATTAATTTTGGGAGGTCATTCCAAAGTCTGGGTGCTGTAAAACTGAAGGCCCCGTCACCTATAGAGTGCAGGTTAGTTTTGGGCATGATGAGTTTGCCAAAATCGGTAGACCTTAGTGGACAAGAAGAGCATACACTGTAGTGATGAAGGAGGTTACTGATGTAGTCCAGTGCAAGGCCCTTTTAATTCTTTACAGGTCAGTAATAGTAGTGAGAAGTCAAGCAAAATGACACCTTCTTCTTGCCAGAGTTGCCTCGAAAGCTGGCATATTGTAATCTTTTTAGTTTAGCCAAAAGAAGGTGTCATTTTGCTTGACTTCTCACTACAGTAATCCCTCCTCGAAAGGTGAAAATCCGCGAAGTAGAAACCATATGTTTGTGTGGTTATTTTTATATATTTTAAGCCCTTATAAACTCTCCCACCCTGTTAACATTATTAGAGCCCTCTAGACATGAAATAACACCCTTTAGTCAAACGTTTAAACTGTGCTCCATTACAAGACAGAGATGGCAGTTCTTTCTCACAATTAAAAGAATGCAAACATATCTTATCTTCAAAGGAGCAGCGCTCGCAAAGAAAAGCAAACAATCAAAAAATCAATATGTGCTTTTAAGTATACAGAAGCACCGCGATAAAGCGGCATTTTGTAGAGGAGTGTCTGTGTCCTCTTTGCAAACAGCCCCTCTGCTCACACTCCCTCCGTCAGGCAGAGAGAGTGACAAAGATAGAGAGAAGCAAACAAGCGCCACGCGGGAAGCATATCTTATAGCATTGAGGAGTTTTAGTTAATATGTAATACATGCTCTGATTGGGTAGCTTCTAAGCCAACCGCCAATAGCATCCCTTGTATGAAATCAACTGGGCAATCAAACTGAGGAAGCATGTAACCTAAATTAAAAGACCCATTGTCTGCAGAAAGCGGCGAACCAGCGAAAAATCTGTGATATATATTTAGATGTGCTTACATTTAAAATCCGCGATAGAGTGAAGCCGCGAAAGTCGAAGCGCGATATAGCGAGGGATTACTGTACATTCATAATGGCTAAAACGGTAAAACACCCTAGTACTATAGGTCAGTAATAGAATTTTATATTTTTTCCAGACACAGGGAGCCAGTGAAGGTGGAACAGGATTTTGTTTTGTTGTGTGTTCGCTGTTGTGGGTCTGCGTAAGGATTCTCACAGCAGAGTTCTGAACCAACTGGAGCGGTGATAACAGATTGCCAGTGTGGAGTTCAAGTAGTCTTTGTGGGATGCAATGAAAACATGTCCGGATTACAATAGGAGAGGAATGACAGAACACAGGATAAATTACAAAGGGGGAGGTAATACAGTTTTTTAATATGATTTATGTGGGTGGGATAAGAAAGGAAGAAATCAAAAATGATTCCAAGTTTCCGTGCAGAAGAGGAAGAAGGTCTGATGACAACATCACTAAGAATGATTGAAAAGAAGGTTGTGTTCTTAAGTTGAGCCTTAGTGTCAATGAGCATGACTTTGGATCTTGTTCCATGCAACAGTAAAGCAGCATGCTATGGGCAGGTGGACAGGAGTCCTGCTGTAGCCAACAACAGGCTGGCACATAAACAAACATCTGGATAGGGGCAGAACCAGGCAATTGTTGAATCAGATTTTTGGGTTTCCCTGTGGACACTCCTTAAGAAAGGAGAGCAACAGACTGCTGAGTAGTGGAATGTTGACTATAAAATATGTGTGAATGAATACTGTATTGTAATCTTGTTAGCTCTACACAGCATCTTAATGGGACTACATAGAATGAGGACTGATTAGCAAATTGCTTGAATGCTGAGGGATAACACACTGAAAATAAACCAAAGGCACTGAAAAGTCTGGATAATGCCAGTGTTAAAGACAGTCAGGCACCACAGTTTTGTTTAATAAACTCCAAATGGAATGGCGCCAACACAGTGTTTGATTAGTTAAATCTAACAATTTGTCAGTATCATGGCGGCTTGTGAAATGCCGAGGTCTTTGTCGTGCCCTTCTGACAAAATCTGGAGGTGTTGCCAAATTTTCCAATCTCATTATGGAAATGATAGTTTTGTTTAATAATTAACCAGTGGCCTCTTTCTTCTACTGTTTGACCCAGGACATACAAGACAGTTGAAAACGGATTACATTCAGAGGCTGAAGTGAATTTCTACAAAAATAACACAAAATAATTACAGGGAGAAAGGCGACATCTTCTCTGAGGACAGCAAAAGTAAGCTGAGCGTGAGGACTGGCGCTGAAGAGGTAGGCAACAGCAGGGCATTTTGTGAAGAAGGAAAAGGTTTTAAAAGGCACAGTGAAATAGCTGTAAAAAACAGAATTAGGCTATTAAAGGATAATTAGAACTTGGCCATTGTCCAAAGTAAGCTGGGTGATAGGGAATAACAGAGTGAAAATCACTTGGTTATATAAAGGCATGAATTAAAGCTTAGTTGATAAGTTTGGTTTTCAGAAATACAGCTTTTTGTGGAATATGTTTTTTTTTGTTTTCATATAAAATAATAAATGGCAGATTGATTTAATTTTTTTATTTTTGTTGTTAAATGGCAACTGCTTCGTCTTTAGAGGTAGCAAGCGCTCCTTTTCAGTTTTTACACTGTGCGGCTGCAACGTGTCATAGAATGTTTTGTTCTGCTTTAGTTCTATGCGCTGCTCTAATTGAGTTTAGTAAATGTTATATGTCTTGTTTTATCTTCCTTTGACTGTTTAATGCATAAAAACCCACTTAATCCAGTTCGAGTTTCCAGGGTGCCCACACAAGGACAGTTGAGGATCGCCAGTTACCCAAAATATATGTCTTTGAGGTGTGGGTGGAAAAGTGAAGTTCTTATAGCAAAGAAAAATAACAGAAACACAAGGAGACTCTTCAGACTCTCCACACAAAGCAAGAAGAGGCAGGATATTTGATCTGGGAGGCAGCAGTGTACTCACATGCTGCCCATTTATTTAAAGCATTACTTTGTCTCACTCAGTTTTCAGTTTTCCCTGTATTTGAGACACTCATCCTGCAATATTTTTGAAAGATGCCATTTAGCTTGATTTCCAATGTGAGAGAAGCAACATATATTTGGAAAAAGTCTTTAGGTGTCATCCTGCATTGGCAAATCCATGGGCAGAAATCTGGAATAAAATGCAATCACATCTTTCTTAACGCCTCTGTGATCTTCTGTAGGTACAATTCACACTTAGCACTCAGTGACAGTATTCACCCTGAAAGGGAATATGTAAGACAGTGAGAAAGAGAGTAGTCTTTTATACATGATCACACATCCTAGAAGCAGCAAGTAGAAGACAGTCAGTACAGTATGTACAGTGCAAAGATTAAAAGTCACAGAGTACAGTCTATTAAACAAAAAGCAATCACAAAGGCCATCAGGTATTCCATCCTCTGATGTTTTAAAGTTTGATTTAATCAGGGTGTGTGAATGTGGGGTAGTGGTGGTGATGGTGGGAGGGGGGCATCTAGTGTGCAATGGAAATAAATAAATTACAACTGGACTTTTGACTTTTCTTCCTCTAGTACTGGGTGGCATTGGTCAAGGTTACATTCTGAGGTTTTATAGTGACAAAATGATAGATAGATAGATAGATAGATAGATAGATAGATAGATAGATAGATAGATAGATAGATAGATAGATAGATAGATAGATAGATAGAGTGGGATGCAAAAGTTTGGGCAACCTTGTTAATAGTCATTATTTTCCTGTATAAATCGTTGGTTGTTACGATAAAAAATGTCATTTAAATATATCATATAGGAGACACACACAGTGATATTTGAGAAGTGAAATGAAGTTTATTGAATTTAAAGAAAGTGTGCAATAATTGTTCAAACAAAATCAGGCAGGTGCATAAATTTGGGCACCACAAAAAAGAAATGAAATCAATATTTAGTAGATCCGCCTTTTGCAGAAATTACAGCCTCTAAACGCTTCCTGTAGGTTCCAATGAGAGTCTGGATTGTGGTTGAAGGTATTTTGGACCATTCCTCTTTACAAAACATCTCTAGTTCATTCAGGTTTGATGGCTTCCGAGCATGGACAGCTCTCTTTAACTCACACCACAGATTTTCAATTATATTCAGGTCTGGGGACTGAGATGGCCATTCCAGAACGTTGTACTTGTTCCTCTGCATGAATGCCTTAGTGGATTTTGAGCAGTGTTTCGGGTCGTTGTCTTGTTGAAAGATCCAGCCCCAGCGCAGCTTCAGCTTTGTCACTGATTCCTGGACATTGGTCTCCAGAATCTGCTGATACTGAGTGGAATCCATGCGTCCCTCAACTTTGACAAGATTCCCAGTCCCTGCACTGGCCACACAGCCCCACAGCATGATGGAACCACCACCATATTTTACTGTAGGTAGCAGGTGTTTTTCTTGGAATGCTGTGTTCTTTTCCTCCATGCATAACGCCCTTGTTATGCCCAAATAACTCAATTTTAGTTTCATCAGTCCACAGCACCTTATTCCAAAATGAAGCTGGCTTGTCCAAATGTGCTTGAGCATACTTCAAGTGGCTCTGTTTGTGCTGTGGGCAGAGAAATGGCTTCCTCTGCATCACTCTCGCATACAGCATCTCCTTGTGTAAAGTGCCAATGGTTAAACGATGCACAGTGACTCCATCTGCTGCAAGATGATGTTGTAGGTCTTTGGTGCTGGTCTGTGGGTTGACTCTGACTGTTCTCACCATTCGTCACTTCTGTCTATCCGAAATCTTTCTTGGTCTGCCACTTCGAGCCTTAACTTGAACTGAGCCTGTGGTCTTCCATTTCCTCAATATGTTCCTAACTGTGGAAACAGACAGCTTAAATCTCTGGGACAGCTTTCTGTATCCTTCCCTAAACCATGATGGTGAACAATCTTTGTCTTCAGGTCATTTGAGAGTTGTTTTGTGACCTCCATGTTGCTACTCTTCAGAGAAAATTAAAGGAGGAGGAAAACTTACAATTTACCCCCTTAAATACTCTTTCTTATTATAGGATTCACCTGTGTATGTAGGTCAGGGGTCACTGAGCTTACCAAACCAATATGAGTTCCAATAATTAGTTCTAAAAGTTTTGGAATCAATAAAATGACAATGGTGCCCAAATTTATGCACCTGCCTGATTTTGTTTGAACAATTATTGCACACTTTCTGTAAATCCAATAAACTTCATTTCACTTCTCAAATATCACTGTGTGTGTCTCCTATATGATATATTTAACTGACATTTTTTAGCGTAACAACCAACGATTTATACAGGAAAATAATGACTATTAACAAGGTTGCCCAAACTTTTGCATCCCACTGTAGATAGATAGATAGATAGATAGACATGAAAGACAGTTGTGTCATGCGGCTGGGGGTGGTACCCAGCCGGGATGCCCATGAAGACCAAAGGAGGGCTTGCCCCTCCCCCAGACCACGAGGGGGCGACCGCCCTGGTGCCTATGGGGACCACGGGTACATAGCTTTGAAGCTCAACCCTGTAGAGGCCCGTGGTCACCGCCAGGGGGCACCCCAATGCCTTTGGATCCCTGGACCTCAGTGTTTCCACCACACTTGGAAGTGCTGGGGGGGAGAGGAGCGGGGACACCTGGAGTGCTTCCGGTTGCAGAGCTGGCGTTTCTGCCACACTGGGGAGTGCCGGTGGAAGATTGCCGGGAGTCACCTGGAGCACATCCGGGGGACTATAAAAGGGGCCGCCTCCCTCCATTCGATGGCTGGAGTCGGGTGGAAGGGGACAGAGCTCGGAGGAGAGGAGTGGAGGCGGACCTGAGAAGAGAGAAATGTATTGTTGAGGAACTGGACTGAGGGTGATTGGTGCTGTGGCACTGGGTTGTGTGTGTTCACTATTGTATATAACTTGTAAATAAATGTGTGTGGATTTGAACCAACATGTCTACCTGTCTGTGCCCGGGCTTTTCCCCACACAGTATATGATAGATAGATAGATAGATAGATAGATAGATAGATAGATAGATAGATAGATAGATAGATAGATGATGATCGCCGCTCAATGACTACTGCGGGTTTTTTTTCTTGTGTTTTAACCGTTTGGGATTTCACTGTATTTATGGATTATTTATTTATGGAACTGTGGAGCACTGCACTTTTTTTTGGAGACAAACTGTTTTGATTTTGTTGTTTTTAATAAAAGCACTCTGCACAGTAATTGCACCATCCCCTAATTTCGTGATGTCCGCACTGATCAGCTCATGCAGTTACATTACCGACAGTGTCAGATTCACAAGCTCCCAGAAGCTAGACAGGAGCCTGGAGCAGAATCTCCATCGTCACAGACAGACCCCATTGCGAGAGGTCTTACACCATCTTATCAATTACAGGCTGTCTGGCCAGCATCCTTCAGCCTTTCCACCACTACTTCCAATGCTTTTACCTTTCTGTCTACCAGAAATATGTAGGCAGTGCTGAACAGCAAGGCTGCAGTCCCATGCTGTAGTAGTTTTCTAGTTTATTTTTTGCGACATCTCATCTTCTCACTTTCTTCTCTATACATGCAATTCCAGTGAGACTTCTTGTACAAACCCAAGATTGCTCTGAATTTATTGCTTGATTAGCACAAAAAAACAATTAAAGATATGCTCTGTTTTTTTAACTAAAATAAAAAGCAGCAGACAAACATAATGTAGTTATGGCATCACTCCTAAAGTAGCACAATTCAGAATGATGTTTCTATCTACCATAAAATGCATAAACCCGCTTAATCCATTTTAGGGACAATCCCTGTAGCATATGACAGAAGGCAGGACCAGGCATGGACAGGGCATCAGTTCATTGCATGCTCACACACACACGGACAATTTAGAATTATCAAGCAACCTAACCACCATCATATCTTTGCATCTTTGAGGATGATGAAGGAAAACCCACACAGACATGGCTATATCATTCAAACTCAGGATCTGTGAGGTGAAAGCACTTTTTAATTTAATGAAACCAGGTGAGAAGTCAGCGTGATGCTATAAATCTGTAAATTAAGGCAAGAAAGGTATAGCAAAATCCCCCACTGACAGCACCACTTGCATGTTAACATACTTTTCCCACATGAGTGTATATTTTTCTGGTTTTACTCTGGTATTTCCTCACACAAGGTAATTGAAGATTCTGAATTAGCCTCTTATGAACCATTGGAAGTATGCAGAGGAATGCTGTGAAATAGGCTGGCACCAAGTTTATCCATACATGGACCAGGACAGGCAATGGTGCCCTGCATCCCTGAACTCCACAAGATAAATAGATAGATGGACAAAGCTGGTGCCAGTCCATCAGAGGGCCCACTCATGCATGGAGTGAACATTTCCTCACTGACAACCAGAGCTGGCACTGCTCTTCCATCAATGCATTCTGGGTGAGCATCCCAGGGCCCTATGATGGCAAGGAGCTTTTTCACCCATAAGTCCCGCCTGTCTAAACAGAAATGACAAAGGGGACTCTTTAGCTAAAATCAAGAGTGAGAAATACCGGGCTACATTATTAAAAGTATAATCGGCTCTCTGTGTCAGTGGGGTTCTTGATCCGGCCTTGAACTAGAGTATGGGGTGAAAACTAAGGATCCTGAATCTGTGAAGCGGCAATATTAACCCCCGCCTTTAGCATACAATTGCAAATTTTTACCTTTCATACATTCCACTAAATAATTACATTATCAAGAATAAAGTTAAATTAAATTTTAAAAGTACCTTATTTTTGGTTGCCAGTTCGTTTCATTGGATATTTATGTTTCAAGTTGGAATATTGTTGCACATTAGATATGCATACCTTTGGAAAATGTTTTTCTCTTGCTATAAATATTCTGAGATGGAGTAACAGACATAACAAAAGGGGATGTGAAGCCTACAAAATAAGCCAGAAAAGGAAGCCAGGACCTTCTGGTCAACCTGGAAAAAGCTCATCCCAATCCAGCAAGTCCTTAACTTTTAACACCAGGCTTTAGCCTTGACAGGCCCAAAATGGGGAAACTTTAAAGTTCAAAATAGCAAAAGAAATATATTAGAAGTTCCTATAAGAGAGAAAGTGGTTCTAAACATCTGGCTTGAAAACATAAACACAATCAAAGAACCTTTGTTAATAAAATATTTATTAAGGAAATCTGAAGCGAAAAAGTCCCAAACCATACAGTAAATCCAATAGCCAATCCACAAAACAAAGCAAGAAAGAATCCAAATAAGTCAGAAAAAAATCAAGAAATATGCACTTGGAAAATTAAGTGGTAAACGTAACGGATAGAAGCTGACACAATACAACACGTTCGCAATGGCTTATGGGTAGTTTGGACACTCACAGCACAGTGATCCATTGTTAGTCTAGTTGAAGCCAAGGTCAGTTGAACATGGACGCTCTGCTGTGGGTTTGCACCATCGTTGAACGATGCACCATAGCGAGAGCTCTTTGGGCGGAGGGAGTGAAACCTGCTGAAATTCATCAAAGGATGTTGGCCCAGTACAGAAATGGAAACAGCAGGACTCAAGAAAGGTTTAAAGTGGGAAGAACAAGTGTAACTGGCACAGCTGGTTGAGCAGCCAGGGGACTACCCATAAGCCATTGCGAGTGTGTTGTATTGTGTAGGCTTCTATTTGTTGCAATTACTGTATCATTTTCAAATTGCCTTTACTTTTTGATTTATTCTTGTACAATATTCACCTTCTGGGACTCCACTTAGAACAAACAGAATAAAGAACTCACAGAAATAATGAAAATGTCATAAACCATGCTCATTTTTAATTTTTCCTGGGGAGGATACATTTTTCCTTACAAAGGATTTATCCTGTTACAATGTTATTTATTGTCAGGAAGCTTTTTGGTTAAGAATTGCATTTGTATGTGGTGCCTTGTGAAAAGGATTCATTATTTTTGTGTTGGTATTTAAAGATACCGTAACGCCATTTTGTTTATATCTGAAGATCTCCGTTTTGATACATAGTTGCCCCCACATCAGTTTGCAAAAGTATAAATATTGTCTATGGAAACACATTTACTATTTGACTTTGTGGATACCTTTAGAAACATTTGTGGAAAAAAAAATAACCTCTTGCATCTATTTTCTATTTTGGAATCTCAAGCTTGCCTTTCCCTTTGGTCTGACTGCCAGACCTCTTGCCTTCCTGGCTTTGATTCTTCTCTGCATATTGACTTCTCTTCTCAGGTTAGTTGCTTTAACCTGTTTGCTTGTTTTTTCCCCAGAAAAAAAAGAAAATGAATAATTCAAAACTAACAAAGTAAGAGAGGAGATTGGGAGAATGCACGGACAGAGCGGGTTGCTGCACCCGCCACATAACGAACCACCTCAGGATCTCAAATTTGGACCCGAGTGCAGTCGTGCAGCGGGTGACACCACAGCACCACACTAGTTCGAAGGGAGGGACAGTGTTGGGTTTTTTTTATAGAGGCTGGTGTGCCAATCCTGCTGCCAAAAACGGAATTTTCCTTTACAAGTTGAAGGACCTGTTTGCAGAAAACTACCAGAAATACGAAAAAATACAAGCCATGGAAAAAAAACCTCTTGCTATAATACAGCAATAAACATCTTTATAGTGAGATTTACATTTAATAATACTGTATTAAAGTGGGGGTCTATATTTAAATTTGTTTTATGAAAATAAAATTTGAACATAGAATGACATGGTGGCAGTGGTCAATATTGCTTTGTCACTGCTCCAGGCCCTTGGTTACAGTGGCCATTGTTTGTCTGTGTAGGTACTTTAGATTTTTTTCGGTTCACGAACGTCTCGGTACACGTACAAATCGGTTTACGATCAAAAAGTTAGCCAAACGTTTGCCTCGGTTCACGACCACACACTCGGTATACGAACAAGCCAGTTTCCCTTTCGGGTTGTGCGCGCCGATGATTTCCGCACGTGTTGCATTGTTCTCGGTCAGACGTGCGTGCTTTCTCTGTGAACTCTTTGTGCTCCATTTCATTTCCCCTCCAGTTCGTACGCGCCAATTACTGTATTTAAACATGTGTTCAGCCACTCCCTGTTCATTGTTCTCAGTCAGACGTGCGTGCTTTACCTGGGAGCTCTTTGTGCTCTACAGTATTTTGTGTGCTTTTGCAGTTAACCATGGCTTCTAAGCACTGTAACCTCCTCTCCACCCAGTTCTTCCTCACTTCATGCCAGAACTCGACTCATGCAAGGTTAGTTTTCTTGGTGGTCTATGGTTAGTTTTTGTTTTTCGGATTTTTCAAATGTTCATTTTTCAGTTCATAGCATGAATTGTTGCAGTGTTACTTTTCCTGGTTGTTTATTAAGTTACAGATTTTTCAAATATTCATTTTTTTCCCTGTGCTTAAAACTCATTTAAAAAAAAAAGTGCTTACAGCGATCGGGTCTTAAGGCTATTAGCGTGAACTCCTGCAATGTTAATTTAATTTAATTTAATGTTAATTTAAATGTTGCTTGTGGTTGGTTTTTAAATAAAGTTTGGATTTGTTCAAATGTTCCTTTTTTTTTTCCCCTGTGCTTAAAACTCATTAAAAAAATTTGTTTACAGCGATCGGGTTGTAAGGCTATAGCGCCAACTCTTGCAATGTTAGTTTTCTCTGTTGTTCAAGGTTTTCTCAGTGTTATTCAATGTTTTTACATTTAGTTTACTATTACGCTGTGAACTATATTTGTGCTCAAAAATCTTTAAAAAAAATATATTTACATACAGTTCGTATGGTCTGGAATGGATTAATTGTATTTACATACAATCCTATGGTGGAAATTGCATCGGTTCACGAGCAAATCGGTTTACGACCAGAGTTTTGGAATGAACTATGGTCGTGAACCGAGGTTCCACTGTACATCTATACTAATAAAGGCAAATTTGGCAGGCTTATTCCTTACAGCTTACTTACAAAAGTTAAGCAGGTTTCATTTCGAAATTCTACACGTAACGGTCATAGCGATTCGACAACGTCCGCCATGTTGAACTTTCTTATTTATGGCCCCATCTTCACGAAATTTGGTAGGCGGCTTCCCTGCGCTAACCGAAAACAATGTACATACTTATTTCGGTGGTGTGACGCCATTGTCAGCTGCCATATTGAACTTTCCAACGTCACTAATTCTCCAACTTCTCGTGTAGGTAGAAGGCTGAAATTTGGCAGGTTCATTCCTTACAGTTTACTTACAAAAGTTAGGAAGGTTTCATTTCGAAATTCTACACGTAATAGTCATAACGGTTGACAACGTTCACCATGTTAAACTTTCTTATTTATGGACCCATCTTCATGAAATTTGGTAGGTGGCTTCCCTGCGCTAACCAAAACCAATGTACGTACTTATTTCGGTGGTATGATGCCACTGTCGGCTGCCATATTGAACTTTTCAATGGTCTTTGTTACTTATGGGCCCATCTTCAAGAAATTTGGTATGCGGGTTCCCAACGCTAACTGAATCCTACTTACGTACATATATATGTCCATAGCCTGCAGCTCGTTCACCGTGTTTGGCGGCGTTGGGTCCCCCATCCCAATGCCTCCCACGTTGTTGGCTGCCTGCCTATATAAGGCCATCCGTCGCTCTGGTCTCTACATTCCCTTCCTTGCTTCGCCACGGGATTCACGTCTCCCTGCTGATAACTACAGCTTTTAATTTAATCCACAGCTTCTCCGCTGATTTATTGTTAATTTATTACGATTATAGTTATTGTGTAGGTATTTTAGACTTACTTTACATTGTTCAGGTACCCATTTCATTTATCATTCCAACCGTACCCCCATTAACCTGTCTATCGAGGTGATCACCATCGATCAAAGAACTGTCACTTACCGAGAGGTTTCCATGCCCGGAGATGGCACCTGCCTTTTCCATTCTCTTTGTTACATATTGCACGGCCATATCAGGATCACTCTTAAAATCTGGAGGAACATTGTGTCTTATGTATTGAATGACTGGGACAGGTTCAAGGTGTGGACTGATGACGGTACAGGAGATAATTATACTACACAGGAGCACTAGAAGAGTGAAATGCTTAAGCCCTTCACCTATGGATCTGCATGTGAGTTGATGGCTGCCGCTGAATTGTTTGGTTGTTGCTTTCAAGTGTACCGAAATGGCCAAATATTTTACACCTTTGAACAACCGCCAATGCCTCTTAAACATCTTAGATTCATAGGTGACGATTTCAGTAGTGGACACTTTGATGTTTATGAATGTTTAAACTCTCAAAAGCTGGATGTGCAGTTATCGATGAAACCGGTTGTATACTTTCAACGCTTGACAGATGCTGAATGTCTCTTCAACACAAGTTCTACAAATACTGTCGTAATTGAAACAAACCATGAAACTCAAACCGATTATGACAGCAGCAATCCAAGCTCTGAGATTTGAAAAAGATTACTGTTCACATGGCCAACTGTAAGTTGCATGCTCAAGAGTAAGCTCAGTGCACAGCTTGGTCATATTACAACCGGAGGGCCGAACTCACAATGTGGTATACAAAGAGATCCTTAACAAATAATTATTGGTATATTTTCCCTCAGTTTAAAAAGTTTTAATTTTCTTCTTAATAAAAATTTTAAGGCAGTACTTTGTCACTGCGAAGCGCGGGTATTTTGCTAGTACAAAATAAAAGGCAACGGTGATTGGTGAGTACAAAATGAGTGTGTGAGCGTGAGTGTGCCCTGTGCAGGACCAGTGTTCTGTCAGAGATTAGACCATTTAGTCTAACACATTTTTATAATAAAACTGGAAAAGTAGTTTAAAAATGGATGTGCATGGATTTTCTAAAACCTTCTTAAGTGTAAGTGGCAATGAAGGAGAGGAAAATACATCTTCCGCGAGATGGAACATTTATGGAAAATAAACGTTATTTTTAGTAATATATTTGAAATTTTATTTTGGAAGACATTGTATTTCAACATAATCATCATTCAGACAGCAAAGCATTTTGTGGAAAACACTCATTTAGCCTCTATAAAGCATGTTCGTTTATGACCAAGAATTTATAATCCAGACATTAGGGTTTTTCAGGTTGTTATAGAAGTCTTTCCCTGCACGTCTGCCTCTATTGATATCTCATGTAAATACGGGCATTGACTTTTTCATTTTGTGTTTTGCAGGTTAGAGACTTTGCTGTTTGACCTGCCCAAGAAATCTGAATGAATGAGTGGATGGGGTCAGATATAAATGTGGATGGGCACCTACAGATGCCAGTAAATGAAGCATTTCCTTTGCCGGAAAATTCCCAGTATTTTGGTAAGAAACTTACTTTGCATGAAAGTTAGCTTGTAAAGTACAAACTGTTATGAAACACTAGCTAAATATCACAATTGAACTTTGATGGGTTATCCATTGTGTCAGATTTATGACCCTAGTTGATCTGATCCATATTATTCCAAATACTACAAATGCTTGAGAATACAGAAGCACAATCTTATTTATTTAATGCTTTTATAAATATAATCTGTTTGGCACCAAAATGTAATACTATCAGATGGTTCCAAAACTATGCTTAAGCTCTCTTGACCTTTGTGTTTGATACTCATCAACTGCGATGGTCACAACAAGCAGGCAGTATCCGGTGATGTATGCTCTGACCAGCCCAAATGCAAACCTGGCTAAGGGATTTCAAAAATGGTAGCTCTAGATCAGGGGTCCCCAACTCTGGTCTTGAAGGGCCCCAGTGGCTGCAACTTTTCATTCTAACCCTTTTCTTAATTAATGCACTGTTTTTGCTGCTAATTAACTTCTTTTGAATTAATTTTAATTGACTTGTTTTTTGAGATTTGTTCCCCTGAATTTCTTCATCGTTCATCTGGATTGCTTCATTTGTTTCCTTAAACAGAAATGACATGTGAAGTGGGTGAGCCAACAGCAGACCAACTAAGTCAGGGCCTCAAACTACAACCAATTTCACTCCAATCAGTTGCTTAATTAGGTTCTAATTCTGGTTGTTAATTAAATTCGTTTTTAAATTCTGAATGAAGAAGAGGAGAGAACCCTCCACTGATCCTTGTGGCACCCCCATGCTTGCCTGGTGCACTCCTGATATCATGCCCAAGAAGTAGGACTCAAACCATGTGACAGCGGTTGCAGTAGATTGTTATGAAAATCAAACTTTGAACAGACGCAAGCATTCGAGACTTTGGTTCATATCTCCTCCACTGAATGATAACATTGCAGTGGATGCTACTGTAGCTTTAAGGCTGCTGATCTGTGGAACTCTGTCCCTAGGTGTGTTCGTTCCTAAGTATTGATGGTGTGCTTTTGTAGATGTGGAGCTTAAGTTGAGTGTTCACTCAAAAATTGGTCCACCGTGAGTTGGATTAGCAAAGTCACGTCACCCCGAGCAGGGCTGATTCCTTTGCTGTCTCCTTGCAACTCTGAGTCAAAGTAAGCAAGCCTGGAAAATGAATGGATGATTTTTTTTCACTTAATTCTTCTTGGACTGATGAATGTTTTGAGTGGTAAATATTTAATGCCAAATGCATGTTTGTGCGTCAATCACTTACATCCCACAACCCTAAAAGTAGCCAGACGTACTGATGAAAATTGATGTCAGACTGTGTGTTTGGACTTTCAGAAAAGGTTGATGATTTTTCTTTCATAAGTTCTTTGGTGGTACTGAAATTCCTATATTTTTTAACGATCCCTGTCTGCATGGTAGTTTTCTCTATACATATTAGTATGCTGTAATTTATTTACTCTGATGACCTTTTCATAATCTTTAATGATAGATTTATTACTTGCAAGTAACAATGTAATTCTGTCACTTTTACATTCATCAAATATTTACTTAACGTTACTTTACTGTTATATCTTAATCATTTTAATGTTTTTTAAGTATATTAGGCTGAAAAGTGTGCTTTTGGTGAGAATATTACAGCATTATTGTAAGTCAAAATATAACCCGATTAGCAAAATTGCCAGCAAATTTGTAAATGTGGCCTGCACAGTGGTAAACTTGCTGATGTACAGTAGTATACCAAGAATTTGTTACAGTTAATAAGTAATCACAGCAACCTTTGATCTCATCACACACCTGCTAAAGTACTAAACAAAGGTAGGCAATATGTAATGCACAGGCTAAGGCGTTTTAATAACTTATCAATGAGCATGGCCAACAGCACTTCCTTCTTAAAAGAAGTCAGAATTTAGTGAGGTTCATCACAAGGTGTCAAGAGAGAGTGGATTAATCTGTCATGGAAATGGTGAAACCAGCAGCAGGCGGTAAGTCCCATTGGTTAATCTGAGTACTTTGATAAAGAACAAAAAATGAAAAGGAAAAATCGCGTTTAAAAAGGTCAGGATTTATGAAGTAATGCATTTCTCAGTCCCAGAATGTGCTGCCATATTCCAATGGTGGGCCGTTCTGTGTGTCAGTCATACACTGTGGTTTGAGTGTCAATAAAGGGGCTATGCTTTGGTTTAAGCAAGCAGGTATTTTTGAAGTGACATTTTTCCATGTTTCATTCTTGTCGAAACTGTGCACTGTTTTGTGGTAATTGACTTCTACACTGTCTTTTATTCTGAAACTAGCAAAATACCAGCGCTTCGCAGTGGAGAAGTAGTGTGTTAAAGAAGTAATGAAAAAGAAAAGGAAACATTTTGAAAATAACGTAACATGATTGTCAATGTAATTGTTTTGTCACTGTTGTGAGTGATGAGTGTTGTTGTCATATATATATATATATATATATAGTAAAATACCCGCGCTTGTGTAGTACTGCATTAAAATTTTTATTAAGAAGAAAATTTAACCTTTTTAAACTGAGGGAAAATATGCCAATAATTATTTGTTAAGGATCTCTTTGTATACCATGTTGTCAGTTCGGCCCTCCGGTTGTAACATGACCAAGCTGTGCACTGACCTTACTCTTGAGCATGCAACTTACAGTTGGCCATGTGAACAGTAATCTTGTCTCAAATCTCCCAGCTTGGATTGCTGCTGTCATAATCGGTTTGAGTTTCATGGTTTGTTTCATTTACGACAGTATTTGCAGGATTTGTTGTGTTGAAGTGACATTCAGCATCTGTCAAGCGTTGAAAGCACACAACCGGTTTCATCGATAAAATCACATCCAGCTTTTGAGAGTTTAAACATTCATAAACATCAAAGTGTCCACTACTGAAATCGTCACCTGTCAATCTAAGATGTTTAAGAGGCATTGGCGGTTGTCGAAAGGTGTAAAATATTTGGCCATTTCGGTACACTTGAAAGCGACAACCGAACAATTCAGTGGCAGCCATCAACTCACATGCAGAACCATAAGTGAAGGACTTAAGCATTTCACTCTTCTAGTGCTCCTGTGTAGTATAATTATCTCCTGTACCGTCATCAGTCCACACCTTGAACCTGTCCCAGTCATTCAATACATAAGACATAATATTCCTCCAGATATCAAGAGTGATCCTGATATGGCCGTGCAATATGTAACAAAGAGAATGGAAAAGGTAGGTGCCATCTCCGGGCATGGAAACCACTCGGTAAGTGACAGTTCTTTGATCGATGGTGATCACCTCGATAGACATGGTAATGGGCGTTGGAATGATAAAGGAAATGGGTACCTGAGCAATGTAAAGTAAGTCTAAAATACCTATACAATAACTATAATTGTAATAAACAAACAATAAAACAGCGGAGAAGCCGTGGATTAAACAAAGGCTGTAGTTATCAGTAGGGAGACGTGAATCCTGTGGCGAAACAAGGAAGGGAATGTAGAGACCGGAGCGACGGACGGTCTTATATAGGCAGGCAGCCAACAACGTGGGAGGCGTTGGGATGGGGGACCCAATACCACCTCACACGGTGACTGAGCTACAGGCTATGGACGTATATATGTACGTAAGTAGGATTCAGTTAGCGTTGGGAACCCGTGTACCAAATTTCTTGAAGATGGGCCCATAAGTAACAAAGACCATTGAAAAGTTCAATATGGCAGCCGACAGTGGCATCATACCACCAAAATAAGTATGTACATTGGTTGCGGTTAGTGCAGGGAAGCCGCCTATCAAATTTCGAGAAGATCGGGTCATAAATAAGAAAGTTGAACATGGCGGACATTGTTTGACCTTTATGACGATTACGTGTAGAATTTCGAAATGAAACCTGCTTAACTTTTGTAAGTAAGCTGTAAGGAATGAGCCTGGCAAATTTCAGCCTTCTACCTACACGGGAAGTTGGAGAATTAGTGACATTGGAAACTTCAATATGGCGGCTGACAGTGGCGTCATACCACCGAAATAAGTACGTACATTGGTTTCGATTAGCTCAGGGAAGCCACCTACCAAATTTCGTGAAGATGGGGCCATAAATAAGAACGTTCAACATGGCGGACGTTGTTCACTGTTATGACCGTTACGCGTAGAATTTCAAAATGAAACCTGCTTAACTTTTGTAAGTAAGCTGTAAGGAATGAGCCTGCCAAATTTCAGCCTTCTACCTACACGGGAACTTGGAGAATTAGTGACATTGGAAAGTTCAATATGGCGGCCGACAGTGGTGTCATACCAACAAAATAAGTACGTACATCAGTTTCCGTTAAAAGTTTAATATGGCAGCCGACAGTGGCATCATACCACTGAAATAAGTACCAAATTTCAGCCTTCTACCTACACAGGAAGTTGGAGAATTAGTGACATTGGAAAGTTCAATATGGCGGCTGACAGTGGCGTCATACCACTGAAATAAGTATGTACATTGGTTTCGGTTAGCACAGGGAAGCCGCCTACCAAATTTCGTGAATATGGGGCCATGAATAAGAAAGTTCAATATGGCGGACATTGTTGACCGTTATGACGATTACGTGTAGAATTTCGAAATGAAACCTGCTTAACTTTTGTAAGTAAGCTGTAAGGAATGAGCCTGCCAAATTTCAGCCTTCTACCTACACGGGAAGTTGGAGAATTAGTGACATTGGAAACTTCAATATGGCGGCTGACAGTGGCGTCATACCACCGAAATAAGTACGTACATTGGTTTCGATTAGCTCAGGGAAGCCACCTACCAAATTTCGTGAAGATGGGGCCATAAATAAGAACGTTCAACATGGCGGACGTTGTTGACTGTTATGACCGTTACGCGTAGAATTTCAAAATGAAACCTGCTTAACTTTTGTAAGTAAGCTGTAAGGAATGAACCTGCCAAATTTCAGCCTTCTACCTACACGGGAACTTGGAGAATTAGTGACGTTGGAAAGTTCAATATGGCGGCCGACAGTGGTGTCATACCAACAAAATAAGTACGTACATCGGTTTCCGTTAAAAGTTTAATATGGCGGCCGACAGTGGCATCATACCATTGAAATAAGTACCAAATTTCAGCCTTCTACCTACACAGGAAGTTGGAGAATTAGTGACATTGGAAAGTTCAATATGGCGGCTGACAGTGGCGTCATACCACTGAAATAAGTATGTACATTGGTTTCGGTTAGCGCAGGGAAGCCGCCTACCAAATTTCGTGAAGATGGGGCCATGAATAAGAAAGTTCAATATGGCGGACATTGTTGACCGTTATGACCATTACACTTAGAATTTCAAAATGAAACCTGCTTAAGTTTTGTAAGTAAGCTGTAAGTAATGGGCCTGCCAAATTTTTGCCTTTTACCTACACGGGAACTTGGAGAATTAGTGATGTTTGGAAAATTGGACACATTTAAAGTTTTTTTTAATACTTAGCCCTTGTTGTCAATACATTTTTGCATCAAGTATCCATACTTACAGATTGTAAATATACTTATATATATATATATATATATATATATATATATATATATATATATATATTGTGGTCCCCGGCCAGGGCTGGAGCCCGGCCGGGACGCCCAGGAGGAGGAGAGGAGGGCTTGTGCCTCCTCCAGACAGCGAGGGGGCGTCCGTCCTGGTTATATTGGGGACCACGGGTACAGGGCTTGGAAGCCCAGCCCTGTAGGGATCCGTGGTCACCGCCAGGCGGCGCCCCAATGCCGGTTTACCCCGTGTGGTCTTTGGCCGGGGATGGAGCCCGGCCGGGACACCTTGGAAGACCGGAAGAGGGCGTGTGCCTCCTCCAGACCGAGAGAGGGCGTCCGTCCTGGTTATGCAGGAGGCCTCAGGTAGGGGGCTTGGAAGCCCAGCCCTGTAGGGACCCGTGGCCACCGCCAGGCGGCGCCCCAGTGCCTATTGATCCCGGGAGCCCGGCACTTCTGCCACACCAGACGGCTTCCGGGTGCGCAGCCGGCAGTTCCGCCACACAGGGGTGTGGCCAGGACTAAGTGCCGGGAAGCAGCTGGAGCCCATCCGGGTTCCCATAAAAGGGGCCGCCTCCCTCCAGTCATTGGTGGAGGTCGGGAGGTAGCAGGACTGAGCTGGAGAGAGAGGACGGGAGGCGGCCAGGAAGGCAGAAAGACTGGTCCCTGGACTTTGGGGAAATCGGTGCAAGAGGCACTGGGGATTGTGAGTGTGCACGTGATATTAACATTGTAAATAGTGTAAATAAACAGTGTGTGGGTGCAAAATATGTTGTCCGTCTGTCTGTGTCCGGGCCAGTTTTCACAATATATACAAGCAAAATACCCGCGCTTCGCAGCGGAGAAGTAGTGTGTTAAAGAAGTAATGAAAAAGAAAAGGAAACATTTTAAAAGTAACGTAAGAAGATTGTTAATGTAATTGTTTTGTCACTGTTGTGAGTGATGAGTGTTGCTGTCATATATATATATATATATATATATATATATATATATATACACACAGATATATACACACAAATACATATATATATATACATACACACATATATATAAACATATATATATACATACATATCTACATATATACATATACACACACACATATAACATATATATACATACATATATATATATATATATATATACACACACACACATATATATACAGTCTTTGGGGTGCGAGCAACTGTTGCTGGGGGTGCCAGAATCCATGAAGTAAGAAAAATAAAAAACATTATTTGTACAAAATCTTAATTTATTTATCCATTCCTAAATAATGAAATGGGCAGGCTATTTCGTATCAGTGCAATACACTGCTTGTTAAAACGGATGACTCCCGCTCTTACGTGCAAGTCTGCGTGGATATTATGAACTATCGTTTCTGTTCAAGTTCTATTTAAATTTTAAATAGAAGGAATTTTTATTTAGTCGACAGAATATTATTCCGGAATAAATCAACTCAAACCTTAAATAACTTATAATATTTTGCTCTCCATAAAAATATATCCTGTCTAAATTATACAAGTTAGAAATAAAGTAAACGTTAAAAGAACAAACGTTCAAATTTCTTTACTCTTATGTAATTTTATATAAAAATAAACTTAAATTTTAAATATCCCAAAAGATTTTGCTCTCCATAAAAATATATCCTGTCAAAATTATACAAATTCAAATATGAACATGGTGCATAACAAAACCTGGAAATATAAATAAAATTTGTTCTTTTCAGCAATAACAAATGAAATCATTCAGTTGTCTTTGCTCTTATGTCATTTTATGAGAGCTGGATCCCTGGCATCTTTTTTTGGCAAGAAGTTAGTTTATGTTTGGTGTGAGGTTCTGTGTTGTTGAGATTCTCAGGATGGACTGCAGGTGCTCATCAGTGAGGCGACTCCTGTGTGCTGTTTTGTTAGTCTTTATCACTGAGAAGAGCTTCTCACACAGATATGTGCTAGCAAACATGTACAAGGTTCGAGCCGCATGTAGACGGAGCTGGAGCATTTCTGCGGGAATGGAGTGAATAAACTGTGCGGGCCCTGCAGTATCGTACTTTTCCTTCAGTGTGCCATTACACTGCAGTTCAATCACCACCATCTGAATCTGCACAGGTGCAGTTTCCACATCGACAGCAAATGGGTTACGAAACAACTCAAAATTCTTTTTTTGTTCTTCAAAGTCACCAAAGCGCCGTGCGAACTCAGTGCGCAGCGCTCAGTTTATCAGCAAAGTGCGTATTTGGGAACACCGTTGTGCCGACTTGGTTCAAGATTACTTGGCAACAGGGAAAGTGGGGCAAGTTGCACTGGTGCATTTGTGTCTCCCATAAAAGTAGCTTCACTTGAAATCACTTTGTGATTGTGCACGGATAAAAACGTCTGCTGAAGTGTCAGATTCTTCTTTAACTCTTCTGCTTTCTGTATCTTCTGCATTGCATTCAGGTCTTTCAGGTTATCTTGATGTTTTGTCTCATAGTGCCGTCTTAGATTAAATTCTGTAATTACAGCCACATTAGCTCCACAAATGAGACACACGGGTTTACCGGCAATGTCAGTAAACATATACTCAGCCTCCCATCGGTTTTTAAAGGCTCTATGTTCAGAATCACCTTTTCTCTTCGGCATCGTGTGGGCTAGCTTCGCAATAACTTGCAGCATCATAAGCTAGACTTGATTAACGCGGTAAGTGTTCGGCCATTAATAACAATAATATATAAAATGATCTCGCAGGCCGGATATAATTACACGCCGGGCCGGATGTGGCTTGCGGGCCTTGAGTTTGACACATATGGACTAAATAGAACTTGAAAAGATATATTTTTTCGAATGTGATCACGCAATTCAGATCGAGTTGACGCGCACTGCAGTACATCGAGCCCGCGTGCTATTGCGGTTTTGCCTGCGTGCCTCAATAAGTTACCCTCCCCTCGCTCTTACTTTTTTACCGTTCATCTAATGATTACACTGAGTATGGCTTTACCAAAACAATCATTGATCGCGAATAAAGTATCCATTATTTATAAAGCTTCAATTGGTGATCTGTCTTTCTGCGTTAACCGCATATTTTTTCATATGTCTCAAACCAAGGGGATGCGAGGCTAAAATTAATCGGGAAGCGCGCATACATACTTGGTGCATCCCCTCTCGGGAATCGAACCTCGGACGTCGGCGCTAGAGGGGAAGCCTCTACTATTAGCGCCACGGCGTGTGGTTTGTCTATTTGAGCGTAGCAGTGTAATTCGGTTTTTGTTCAGCACTCTTTGGAACTGTTGTTTTTTGTTTGCGCACTGCGTCAGTTCACGTGAGCCACTGAATATGATTTTATATGTCACTCGCTCGCTTCTAAATGTTTTCTTCAGCGCTTTTTGGAGCTCTTCCTGGTTTTCTATGTAATGCGTGATTACGTGAGAGGCGTGATGATGTCACACGAAACTCCGCCTCCCACGGCTTTCGAGCTCAACTCCATTACAGTAAATGGAGAAAAATAGCTTCTAGTTATGACCATTATGCGTAGAATTTCGAAATGAAGCTGTAAGGAATGAGCCTGCCAAATTTCAGCCTTCTACCTACACGGGAAGTTGGAGAATTAGTGATGAGTCAGTGAGTAAGTGAGTGAGTCAGTGAGTGAGTGAGTGAGGGCTTTGCCTTTTATTAGTATAGATATATATATATATATATATATATATATATATATATATATATATATACACACATATAATATACACATTATACATACACTAGCTGTGCTACCTGTCTAAGTTAGGTTGAAATCAACCCAACGCTGTGACACTGGAAGCATTCCTGGTATGAGCTTAGCCAGACACTTCACCTCAGGGAATCAGAGTTTGGCAAAATTCACCAGGAAGTTCAACAGAGAGAAAGGAGCATTTCATTTGAAAATGTGTGTATTTTTGACTATATTTCTCTGGAGAAGGTGCTGGTGATAAATATAACCCTTTGTTTGAACCTGGAATTGTGTTGGGTGACATTGTGTCTGTGGTTTGGGACACAGTTGCAGCCCCCTTGTGGTTTCAATATATGTATATGTATGTATGTATACTGAACAGTCTTGTGTTCATAGTGTCTAAAACTTTCTAATTAATGACTCATAGCCTTCCATTCCTTTACTGTGCATACTTGTAGCTGGCATAACAGACAACTTCAGGCAGCAGGTCCATTTAGCTGTTTCAACTACTAAGGTCTTGAACAGGATTCATTAAGACTCCGTGTCTTTGTATTCAGTAAAATTCAGAGCCAGTACAAAGAGTGCCAGAGAACTGGCTAAATTGTGGCTCTCTAACGAAAATACCATTGAGAGACACTTGAACTTGAACTCAGATTATGCAGGCTTAAAAAGAACATCCAAATAATAAAAAAGACTTTATGACTGAAACCTTCTGAACCCCACCTTATTATTCCTCCCTATCTGACAACCCCCCTCCCCTCCATCTGCTATATATTACCTTTGATTCCTGTATGTCTAATCATTTTCCTCTGATGATGACACCTGATAGGTTGTCAAAAGCTTATAAATAAAAATATGTGACCCATTTTCTCCTTTTGTGCATCTCTAGCTACAAATATGCAAACAGTATCACAGACAATCCATCCATCCATTTTCCAACCCGCTGAATCCGAACACAGGGAGCCAATCCCAGCCAACACAGGAACCAATCCTGGGCAGGGTACCAACCAACCACAGGACACACACAAACACACCAAGGTCAATTTAGAATCGCCAATCCACCTAACCTGCATGTCTTTGGACTGTGGGAGGAAACCCATGCAGACACGGGGAGAACATGCAAACTCCACGCAGGGAGGACCCGGGAAGTGAACCCGGGTCTCCTAACTGTGAGGCAGCAGCGCTACCACTGCGCCACTGTGCCACCTGTATCACTTCTATATATAACCACCAGTTGCAGCCAGAATATTAGTAAAATCTGTAAATGTACAAAAGAAAATTTATTTATTGGAGTCAAAGTCACAAAATTCTATAAATAAGTAAAAGAAAAATGAATTATTATTTAACGGAGTAAAAATCATGAAATTGAATAAAATATTTACTCTCTTGCCAATTGGAGTATTCCTGTTAAACTGAAGTCCACTATGCTCGATAAGTATTTATAAGAGACTAAATAAACGATCCATTCATGTTAACTGACAAAAACCACGACTTTCTTGATATTTTAGTTTATAATTTAAAAACGGAATAAGAATCTGAAAATCTAACAACATCACATTAAAGTTCGATAAACTCGATAAAAGTATGATACCAAACATATATATGTAGGTTTTAAAATAAGCCACGACAAAAAACATGACATAAAATCGTTGCACAAAATTGTTGTACTTTTAGGCTTAGGAATTTATATATATAGAGTAGATATATACTGTTAAATAGGAATATAAGTAACAAGCTGATTAAGTTTGCAGACGATACCAAGATAGGTGGATTTGCAGATAATTTGGAATCCGTTATATCATTACAGAAGGGCTTGGATAGCATACAGGCTTGGGCAGATTTGTGGCCGATGAAATTTAATGTCAATAAATGTAAAGTATTACACAGAGAAAGTAATGAAAAGTCAAGCAAAATGACACCTTTTTAATTTAGTGATTTAGTAATTTATTCATTTCTTGTAGTGAGAAGTCAAGCAAAATGACACCTTTTATTGGTTAAACTAAAAAGATTACAATATGCAAGCTTTCAAGGCAACTCAGGCCTCTTCTTCAGGCAAGATGTAAGATGTTGCCTTGAAAGTTTTCATATTGTAATCTTTTTAGTTTAACCAATAAAAGGTTTCATTTTGCTTGACTTTTCACTACATTCATAATGGCTAACACGGTACAACACCCTAGTACTACAGACATAGGAAGTAAAAATGTTAGGTTTGAATACACAATGGGAGATCGGAAAATCGAGAGTACACCTTATGAGAAGGATTTAGGAGTCACAGTGGACTCTAAGCTATCGACTTCCCAACAGTGTTCAGAAGCCATTAAGAAGGCTAACAGAATGTTAAGATATATAGCACGATGTGTGGAGTAGGACATAGCAGCGTTAGAAAAAATCCAGAGAAGAACAACTACCCTGCAAAAAAAAAATGCATACAATAAAACCTAAACAAGAAGCTTTAAATGGGAGTTGTTTTGCTTTTATTTAACAAAAAATCTACCAATGGAGTAAGCAAAGTTTACTTGTCAAGATTTTTTAAAGTAAGCTAAATAATCATGACTATTTGACTTTGAATTCTAACAATGAGGCAAACAAGATTTAATGTCATGATATAATTACTTTTCACTTGCTTATATTTTATTTTTTGCAGTGTAGGCTGATTCCAGGGCTACAGGGGATGAATTATGAGGAAGGATTAAAAGAGCTGAGCCTTTACAGTTTAAGCAAAAGAAGATTAAGAGGTGACATGATTGAAGTGTTTAAAATTATGAAGGGAATTAGTACAGTGGATCGAGACTTGTATTTTAAAATGAGTTCATCAAGAACACGGGGACACAGTTGGAAACTTGTTAAGGGTAAATTTCATCCCAGCAAAACTAAACACAAACTAGACTTGCAAGTTTTTTTAGAAGAATTAAATGATAGGACTGGTGAGCTTTGTTGGGCTGAATGGCCTGTTCTCGTCTAGATTTGCCAACTATGCTGGACCAATTGTTGTCCCCAAAAATGTGACCTGGGCTGTGAGGCAGCAGTGCTAACCACTATCACAGTGCATCACTATCACAGAATTAAATATCAGAACAGTTAAATTTCCTTCAGACAGTAGCATGAATTCGCTAAGATATGCAGTTACTCACCTCTCTTGTACTGATGAGTACAGTTTAGTGTTTTTTTGTGTTTTCCTAACAATTTTGCTTGTTCATTGCTACTACTACCAAATAACTGCAACACTGAAGCACATGTATTTTTCATTCTTAATGTTTACAGAAACCACACAGTACTCTGGGCAATATTATTAAAGGGGTAGGCTCACATGTTACACCCAAGTCACATACAAGTCCATACAAGAAGACAATACCTTTAAGACAAATATACACATTTTCAATTTCCTTCTGTGTGCTCGTTTTGTGTTTAAATGCATTCACAAGTCTCACATAACTTTTAGCCCACCAACAGTGTTATGTACTTGGTGGGCTGAACCATCCAACATTAGCTTCTACAGCTCTGTCATGTCATGCTGGCCTTGCCAAATATCACAAAGTTCTGAGAAGAAAAGTTTGCATACAAGTAAACTGGTTGCATGTAGAATTTTCAGGAAAATAACAAGGTCACCGGTGAATACAACATATTCGCTGCAAAAAACACTTTGGCAAATTTTACCAATCAACACTAATCAGATGAAAATCAGGAAACATTCCACTCACACAAAGGCCAATTTGCAGTCGCCAGTTGACATAATGTAGATGTTTCAAGGGATGTGGGAGGAAAACCCCCATGGACAGGAAAGGACCTGCAAACTCCACGCAGACATTGAGCATGTTCTGGATTTGAACCCAGAATACTGGATCATTGAGGCTGCAGTGCTACTCAGCTGAGCAGCAGCAATCTTCTCTTTTCTGAGCTTTATTTGCTCACACAGGCAGTATCTTTCTTGCTTCTAATTTGTTTAGTTTTGTACTAAATTTATTTTACTCACAAATCATGATAAAATGCTGAGTTATTATAAACAGGATGTGGGGCCCTTTTTCTTTTTTGTTTCTGCTTTTTTTTACTTTAAATATTTTCCTATTTTGGCAAGCTAAACATGTTTGTTTTGCATATTTATACATTTTTCAGAAATTATCAAAAACGTCGCCACATTGTGATTAGACTAACCTCAGGGGTTAGTGAGTTCAGTATCTTTCATTGCTACTGTAATTAGAAAAGACAATGAATTTCCCCTTGGGGTTAATAAAGTATCTATCTATCTATCTATCTATGTACAGTGGTGTGAAAAACTATTTGCCCCCTTCCTGATTTCTTATTCTTTTGCATGTTTGTCACACAAAATGTTTCTGATCATCAAACACATTTAACCATTAGTCAAATATAACACAAGTAAACACAAAATGCAGTTTTTAAATGATGGTTTTTATTATTTAGGGAGAAAAAAAAATCCAAACCTACATGGCCCTGTGTGAAAAGTAATTGCCCCTTGTTAAAAATCACCTAACTGTGGTGTATCACACCTGAGGTCAATTTCCGTAGCCACCCCCAGGCCTGATTACTGCCACACCTGTTTCAATCAAGAAATCACTTAAATAGGAGCTGCCTGACACAGAGAAGTAGACCAAAAGCACCTCAAAAGCTAGACATCATGCCAAGACCCAAAGAAATTCAGGAACAAATGAGAACAGAAGTAATTGAGATCTATCAGTCTGGTAAAGGTTATAAAGCCATTTCTAAAGCTTTGGGACTCCAGCGAACCACAGTAAGAGCCATTATCCACAAATGGCAAAAACATGCAACAGTGGTGAACCTTCCCAGGAGTGGCCGGCCGACCAAAATTACCCCAAGAGCGCAGAGACGACTCATCCGAGAGGTCACGAAAGACCCCAGGACAACGTCTAAAGAACTGCAGGCCTCACTTGCCTCAATTAAGGTCAGTGTTCACGACTCCACCATAAGAAAGAGACTGGGCAAAACGGCCTGCATGGCAGATTTCCAAGACACAAACCACTGTTAAGCAAAAGAGCATTAGGGCTCGTCTCAATTTTGCTAAGAAACATCTCAATGATTGCCAAGACTTTTGGGAAAATACCTTGTGGACTGATGAGACAAAACTTGAACTTTTTTGAAGGCAAATGTCCTGTTACATCTGGCGTAAAAGGAACACAGTATTTCAGAAAAAGAACATCATACCAACAGTAAAATATGGTGGTGGTAGTGTGATGGTCTGGGGTTGTTTTGCTGCTTCAGGACCTGGAAGGCTTGCTGTGATAGATGGAACCATGAATTCTACTGTCTACCAAAAAATCCTGAAGGAGAATGTCCGGCCATCTGTTCGTCAACTCAAGCTGAAGCGATCTTGGGTGCTGCAACAGGACAATGACCCAAAACACACCAGCAAATCCACCTCTGAATGGCTGAAGAAAAACAAAATGAAGACTTTGGAGTGGCCTAGTCAAAGTCCTGACCTGAATCCAATTGAGATGCTATGGCATGACCTTAAAAAGGTGGTTCATGCTAGAAAACCCTCAAATAAAGCTGAATTACAACAATTCTGCAAAGATGAGTTGGCCAAAATTCCTCCAGAGCGCTGTAAAAGACTCATTGCAAGTTATCATAAACGCTTGATTGCAGTTATTGCTGCTAAGGGTGGCCCAACCAGTTATTAGGTTCAGGGGCAATTACTTTTTCACACAGGGACATGTAGGCTTGGATTTTTTTTTCTCCCTAAATAATAAAAAACATCATTTAAAAACTGCATTTTGTGTTTACTTGTGTTATATTTCACTAATGGTTAAATGTGTTTGATGATCAGAAGCATTTTGTGTGACAAACATGCAAAAGAATAAGAAATCAGGAAGGGGGCAAATAGTTTTTCACACCACTGTATTCATGAAACCCAATTACGTTTGTCAAAAATATAAGGATCTGAAATCTTAATAAGTTCATAAAAGTGGACAATCAACCTTATTAGGTTCCTTTCAACACAAGGTGACTAACAAGATCAGAGTATATTGAACCGATATAATGTTATTCATGATCAAATTGTATGCACGTATTTCACCTTTATTAGTTTTTGAGACGGGGCGGCACGGTGGCGCAGTGGGTAGCGCTGCTGCCTCGCAGTTAGGAGACCCAGGTTTGCTTCCCGGGTCCTCCCTGCGTGGAGTTTGCATGTTCTCCCCGTGTCTGCATGGGTTTCCTCCCACAGTCCAAAGAAATGTGGGCTAGGTGGACTGGCGATTCTAAATTGGCCATAGTGTGTGTTTGTGTGTGTCCTGTGGTGGGTTGGCGCCCTGCCCGGGATTGGTTTCTGTGTTGGCTGGGATGGGCTCCAGCAGACCCCTGTGTTCGGATTCAGCGGGTTGGAAAATGGATGGATGGATAGTTTTTGAGACTACATTACAAGAGAATCCAGAATACCAGATACCTAGTATCATACTTCATATCTAATTCATCTTCAGCCCCATCCCCATTCTGTTTGGAGAACTATGTATTTGGATACATGTAATGAATTTACTTTATTGTCATTCAAACCATACAACAAGGAGTGCACAACTGAAGAAAATTGCGTTTCTCCAGGCTCAGTGTGTGAACATAAAAATAACGACAAGTGCACAGCACGTTATTCCACAATAGATAGACGTAACAGACGGCATAAACAGACAAAATATATGGATCGCCTAATAGACAAGCTGAGATGGTAAAAAAAATTACACGTTACTTAGGAATATTTCATATTCTAAGGAACACAAGTTATATTTAATGTTGTTGCATTATTGCCCAATGTGACAAAAAAATGTAAACTTGGCAAACAGTGGTAAGTGCTCATGTGACGAAAACCATTAAAATAATTTAAAGAAATAACAGCATTTTAGGAGATAGGAGATTCTGAATATATGTGTTCAAACAGTCTGTGTGCGTGTTCAGGAATTTAACAGTCCCAATAAGTCAGCATGTTGTGTGTTGTTGTATAAAGGATATATTAATAAAATCTTGAAAATTTTAATGAAGCAGTTCATTGCATGAAAAGTCTGTTTTCTTTTCATTCTAAAATGATACGGTAATTATTTTTCTTCTGTATTATACTGGACACATTCGATTTTCTCCAGTTGAATAAAATAAAGTGATGAACAAGTAATAAAATATAAGATAACTCAACAGACTTTTAATTTAGAGTAGAACTGGGAGGTTTGAGGGAAAGGCTGGCCAGCAGGGAGGAAGAGATGGCAGAGAAAAAGGCAGGGAGAGATGGGAAATGAGAAGCAGAGCTCTTTCTCTCTCTGTGAAGTTATGAAAGTGACACAACAAAGCTAAGCCCCCATGTTTGCCTAGTCTGCCCCAGAGGGATCAGAATTTCTCCTTTGTCTTCAGTTTATGTATGTTCCCTGTGATCCTCTTTCTTCTTTTGTTTGCTTTAATATAAGGAACTTTTAACTGGCCCTATATACAGGGAATGCGGGAGTGCATGTTTGTGTGCCATATGTTGGACTGGTCTAAAGTTGTTTCCTTCTTTGTGCCCAAAACTGAAATTTATAAAAGACGTTAGGTAAGGGATGCATGAATAAGCCACTATTTTTAATACTTTGAAATACTTTGGTAGTATATGTTAATTGTTTATTTTAAAACGATTTTTGTCTTCTGCTCATTATTGACAAAGGTATCAAATCATCTATCCATTTTTAAACCATCTTTCATTCATTTTGGGTGAGTGTGGGCCATGATTCCTACAGAAGGATTCACACAGGAAGAACATGCCATCTCTACACGGCACGTGACCGGGCCAGGAATGGAATGATTGTAGAAAATTGAATGAAGATGAAGAGAATTTTGTCTATTTTATGTGTTGAGTATTTACTGTATTTATTGTTTTTAGATTTGTTAGCAGAACAAGGAAGTCCAATTCTACAAGATCCCGATGGATTGCCATTCTCCAGCTATCCCACCATTCAGTACTCTCCGGCACAGCCACCCATTTCGTCACCACCTTACTACTCCAGCCATAATTTTTATCCTCAGTATCCCGATGACTGGTACCCTTCCTCTGCAATACATGAACTGAGAAAAGCAACTTGTGAAAACAGCTACGAGAAGGAGCTTGGAGATGGCATTTTTCCAGTTTTAAAAAGGTCACGACAGGGACTTCATCCTGGAAGGACAAAAGGTGAAGAGCTGTGTGTCGTTTGTGGAGATAAGGCCTCTGGATACCATTACAATGCACTCACGTGCGAGGGATGCAAAGGTAAGAATAGGTGCTCTGTTTTATATTCATATGGGGAAAACAGGAGTGGTTATCGTTATAATTTCAATATTTATATACTGTACCTTGAAAATCAAATTGATTTATGTTTCCAAGGGTTCATAAGTTCTGAGCACAGCAACAGAGTACACCAAACATAAGCCGACTGCTCTTTTGACATCATAGTTGAAATATAATATTTGCAGATTCAGTAACTCCTATGGAACTGCATTTTAAACAACAATGTGGTTTAGTTGATTGTAAATACACAAAAACATTTTTGTTTATTTGTTTGTTTGCTTGTCTGAGGAGTGTTCTAGGGATTTGTCTGTTGACTTCTATGCCCCCATTATGTTGTATCCTTCACAGGCAAGTCAGTCATACATATTTTCCGCTCTAGGTTTGCAGAGTTTGGTGGACTGCTGTAATACACTCTTCAGTCTTCTCACTCTCCTTTTACAAGTGGCATAGAATGGAGTCCTAATGCAAGTCAAAAGTTTGTTGCCTACTGCTAATTGTAAGAAGAACATATATAATGCATAGATTCATTTTATCAGTGGACAGTCTCGAAGTAATGAAAACTTACTCAAGCCTTCTGTATATTTCTTTAACTGTGGATTATTTAACTATTGCCACATTTTGTCTCATGTCACCATGAGATGACCTCTGCTGCATGGTAATATTGGTGTCAGTATGCAGACAAAATCACTAGTGACAGCTTTGCTGAAATATTTTCAAAAATCAGTATAAAACTGTAGCCTTGACCTTAGTATCATTTGATTTATTGTCTGTGTGGAGATTGTGTTTTCTCTTAGGATTTAATTACATTTTCTTTCAGCATTTCAGGTTCATTCCACTTGCCATAGGTGTACAAATTGATTTGATATACAGCTCTAAATGAATCTAGTATGAATTAATATGGATCTGCCAGTGAGTCTGACCTATTATACTGGGTGTGTTTCTGCTTTGCTTTTGACACTACTGGCTTTGGAATCAGACAGACAGACAGACAGACAGACAGACAGACAGATAGATAGATAGATAGATAGATAGATAGATAGATAGATAGATAGATAGTCCAGCAAAAAAAAAATTAATATAAATTGTAACTGACAAATTGTAAAAACAAAATCAAACCCAAACAATGCAAAACCAAGATCTGCATACAAAAAATAGACATTGTACATTTAATGTCTGATGTTTCTAAAGAAATACCATCTATATGCCAATTTACCAACTGTATCCGGGCAGAATGAAGATGTGCATGACAGGACAAAGTCCTACTGTACAGCCTAATAGCTATACATGAAACATACCCAGTAGTGCCTCCTACCATGCTGTGGTGGAATGAGCTGATAGCTAAAGATAATCCCAGACGACTCTTAATTTTGCCAACCTCCACTTTTCTGCATCTGACTCTAGTGTATTGCAATGCGACTGGCTTTTTTCATCAGTTTAATCTGAGGTCTAGCATCCCCAGAGCTGGTATAAATACTCACTTTCACGGCAATTAAACAAATGGTTAAATAGAAAGCAAAGATTACAGCACAAATTCACATTTTTGCCTCTAAACAGTAATAAATATTAACATCTGTTGTATAACAATGTATTATTTAAAGTAAGTTTCACAATGTTTTGGCAAGTTAGATCTACAAAAACTACTCAATTAAATATTAAAGCACTAAAATTTGAACAAATGCAACAAAACTGCAATTAATTATCGAGATGGTTGAGCATTAATAATGGAATAGATGTAATAAATATTTCATGCAATAAAGGAGAAATTCATAATTTGAATTTAAGCAAGAGTAAACCCAACAGACCAACTCAGTGGTCGAGTAAAGAAAAAAGAAAAGGCAGATCATTCTTGCACATAAAAAATAACACTAACATTACCTATTGAGAATATTGTACCTGATATATTAACACATTTTTAAAAATAAGTATTTGTGTAGTTTGTGTTTATTTAATGTAAGGTTTCTATTTCTGAGGTTTATTTGTCAGTTGGATTTAGCTTTCTTTCACTTTGCTAACACTATCTAGGTTAGAATTATTATGTGACTGCAATCACTGTACTGACATCACAAAGGCGATGTTAAAAATATGTGACAGTGAAGGCATGCATTATTCTTTGGAGGATACACAATGTACAAAAAGTTCTCTTAGTGATGTTAGCTTTTTTTCTAAATAGGCCCTAGTGCCAGATGTGTGCCATTGTGTTGATTTCATTTTATTTTGACTCTTGACTAATATATTGTCCTTTTGGTTCTTATTGTCTGATGTAATTTGTGATTTCCTGGTTTTGACCTTTCGCCATGCCTGACTACTTCTTAATTAACCATCTCCTTGTTATCGTATAATTCTCTCAATAGTCCTTGAACACTTACTGTACCTCAGTATAGTACCATTACAAGAGAAATTATTAAGGTATAAAAGCATTTAGAAAATAATTTTATCATCAGGCTCCTGCTGCGGCATTGTCCCTGGTTTAGTTGTGTTAATTGTTTTATATTATATTCAGTTTTATTTGTAAATTACTTATTTCCTTTTGTTAATGAACATGTTTATGTTAACCACCTTTTCCAAATACTTTTGATTTAATATATATTTATTTTTAATAGTTTTTCTTTTGTTCCTTAATTGTCTAAATGACTTTGTCATTTCTTATTTTCACATCTTTATGCTGAGCCAAGGGGAGTGGGACCCCCTATTTATGTAGGTGTGCTGCTATTAGCTCAGTCATTGAGGCATTGCATTTGGTTTTTTTGTTTGTTTTTTTTTGGATTGAGGGTAAAGTTTCATTGCTATTTAAAATATGGAGTGTCTTTTTAAAGCTTTGGTTGTCATGTGAGGCCTGTGTAATGTAGAAAGGTGCTATTGCTTAGAAGTTACTAATTACTAATAAGAGAATGGACAAGTAGCAGGTGAACCAAGAGTGAAAAAAACAGAAAAAATGAAACCATATATGTAGTACACTTGATTCTTACCTTTATTACATTTCCTTCTGAAATGATGTCAGAAACTTTCAAATAGGTACAAAGAATAAAAAGTAAATCAGAAAACATTTAGAACAATAGAACAATCTAGACGAGAACAGGCCATTCAGCCCAACAAAGCTCGCCAGTCCTATCCACTTGTTTCCTCCAAGAAAACATCAAGTTGAGTTTTGAAAGTCCCTAATGTCATACTGACTACCACACTACTTGGTAGCTTATTCCAAGTGTCTATCGTTCTTTGTGTAAAGAAAAACTTCCTAATGTTTGTGCGAAATTTACCCTTAACAAGTTTCCAACTGTGTCCCCGTGTTCTTGATGAGCTCATTTTAAAATAAGTCTCGATCCACTGTACTAATTCCCTTCAGAATTTTAAACACTTCAATCATGTCACCTCCTTAATCTTCTTTTGCTTAAACTGTAAAGGCTCAGCTCTTTTAATCTTTCCACATAATTCAACCCCTGTAGCCCTGGAATCAGCCTAGTCGCTCTTCTCTGGACCTTTTCTAGTGCTGCTATGTCCTTTTTGTAGCCTGGAGACCAAAACTGCACACAGTACTCAAGATGAGGCCTCACCAGTGCATTATAAAGGTTGAGCAGAACCTCCTTGGACTTGTACTCCACAGATCGTGCTATATAACCTAACATTCTGTTAGCCTTCTTAATGGCTTCTGAACACTGTTGGGAAGTTGATAGCTTGGAGTCCACTATGACTCCTAAATCCTTCTCATAAGGTGTACTCTCGATTTTCCAACCGCCCATTGTGTATTCAAACCTAAAAAATAAAATTAAATTATTTACTTAAGTGGCTCATACTCACCTTACAAAATAGCATACACAATTTCAGATTTGAGCAGAAGTATTGTAAGTAAAACTTTCATGTAAATAAAACACAAATATTATGTCCACATTTACACAGGGCACACACACAATATAGAAGGTTAACGGGATGTCAGGTATGCAGCACACTGAGTCAAATACAAATCTATGGAGGTTACTCCTAAACTTTATTGCACTAGTGGGGCTTAATCTTGAATATTGTGTGCACCTTTGGCTTCAGTATTACAATAAAGGCATTTTGATGATAGAGAAAGCCCTGAGAAGAGCTACTAGTGACACCTCCTGACTGTATATTATGAGCTATGAGGACAAACCAAAGATTCCTTGTATCGTCAGCAAGCAGTTTTTTTTTAAATTGTGAATGGCTGAAGTTGTCACTTTATAATCAGTTCTTGATAAAGATAGATTGGATATGAGTAAAAACTGATCAAAGGTAAAATCCCTGCAAATTTTCAAAAACGTTGCTTTACACAGTAGTGTAGATATGTGGAAAGGTATTTTTAAATTAACATTTTGGTTTCTGTCAAATCTTGTCTAACAAAATTTTGAATGTGTTAGATGAATAGGTATATTACAAGGTAAATTGGGTTATTAAAACATTTTTTATGTTCAGTGCCATATGTGGGTGCTCTAAAGTGACTCCAAACCCAATACAATACTAGTATAGTCCAATAAACGGATAAGATGGGTATTTATTGAGAGAACACAATAACATATTAACACAATGGAAGAAAAGAGAGTTATATAAACAACACAATCATGTGGGAAAAATAACAAACACTATGTCCCTTTGGGCCTTACTAAAACCTTGCTGGCTAAATGAAACATAGTCCTTCCTACCTCCTAGCCTCCCTCATCCTCTTCTTCCTCCTCCTTCTTTCCAGGAGAGCCCTTGCCCCTACTCCTCCCCTGACTTCTAACTTGTCTGTCTGAGAAGTCAGAGGCACATAAAAAGCTAATCCTGGGAGTACGTCTGGTGTCACTTTAGTTTCTGGGAAGCAAGTCCTGTTCACCTTCGTTTCCGCAGAGACTCTTGCACTTCATTTCAGCGCAGCTACTGTGAGACCCTTAAGTATAGAACAGAAAAACAACATCTGCCCACTAGCAGTCTGTGGGAATAGCCCCCGTCCAGGTGTATATTTCCCTCATTCTTCCTGCATCCTTTTATTGACCTTATTTCTCTTTAGAAATGTCTACAGCCTCACCTCACTATTCCGGAGGGAAAGAAATCAATAGTGGTCATACATGAAAGGATGAATGAAGATCAAAAGTTAGTCTTGCAGGGAGAGCTATTGAAAAGAGTGGATACAATTTAATTTCTATGATCAATGGCAGCTCAAGATGAAAATTAGATGCAAAGGTAAACCATAGAGCGCAGTGTGGATGGAACAATGGAAAGAAGGTATCAGGAGTGTGTGACCAAAGAATTAAGGCAGAGATTAAAGTTAAGGTTTTTAAGACAGTGGTAAGCCACCAGAAATGATGCTTGAAGCTGAAACATGAGCAGTAAAGGAAGTATAGTAGAAAAAGTTAGATGTGACAGAAATGAGTATGTTGAGATGGATGTGTGCAGTTGTTGAAAAGGACGGAATAAGAAACGAGAGAATCAAAAGAACAACAAAAGTGGGAGAGATATCTGAGAATGTACATGAAAATAGATTGAAATGGTATGAATATATGATGAGGAGAGACAAAGAATATGACGACAGAAGAGTGATAAGGATGGAAGTACAGGGGAAGAGAAATCGAGGGAGGCTGAAGCAGAGGTGGTTGATTTGAAGAAACAGGATTTGTCTCAGAGTGAGGTGCAGATTCGAGCTGTATCAAGAAGACTGATCAGGCACATCAACCGCACATAGAAGTGGGAAAAGACAAAGAGGAAGAAGAAGACGACAAAGTATTCACACACATGTTGCATAGTTCCACACTACGTGCCGCCCCAGTGTAATGTTTATTCCACTTTTATTTATTTATTTATTTATTTGTCTCTTTCCAGTTTAGTTTTTTTTAATATGTCTTCTTTGAAAAAGCTGACCTCTACATTTAAAGGTTTTTGATGAATTTGCAGTTTTTATAGATTCAATTTGATTGAAAGGAGCAAATCAAATCTAAAATTGATTTAATTTAGGCATCATACAATGGCATAAAAATAAATGTGGAAAAATAAATTAAAAAGATACTTGGCATTTGGTATTCGGCCTAGTGTTTTATTAAATTCACCCTCAGTTTGGCCTTTACATTTTGTTGGATCTCTAGCGATAATATTATCAACTACAATAAAGCGACTTTAAAGAATTTTTCCTCAGTACTGAAACATATTATTTGTCTTTGCCTGTACCTTACAAATATATCTTTATGAAGGTGTGTATCTTTGTTTTAAACTGTGTAAAAGGTAAGTGGATTCAAAGGTTTTTTACAGCAGCTTTGTTAATGTTTAAAGACCATTTCTAGGACATTTTCTGCTATTGGTTAATGTAACAGCTTTATATTTAATTAATAACTAAACAAAGGAACAGGTACACTACCTAAAAAGCAATGGGCACTGTTCACAGAGGCCTAGTCAGCGAGTGACATTGTGTTAAGCAAACAATTTTCTCTGATTTCTGGAAACTTCTTCTTCTCTGTTACTGCTTGATGGCAAATTAATAACTTTATGAGGAATAGAAATTACATTTTTGTTGCATGACAATTTTTTAGACATAACATGATCGTAATGAACTGCAATACAAAATTCTCTAATCCACTTAAACAAATTCAAGGGACCTGTTCTGGCAGGAGAAGAGCACTAGTCCATCATAGGTCCACTCACTCATACACAAAGGTACTATTTAGAGATACCAATTAACCAATTCAATATTTTATTCTTGTTTTGGTGGTTAAAAATACTATTTTGTGGGTGGGTGTGTTTTTACACTTTTGAGATCTCCATCTGCTTGATCAATTGGGAATTGTGATTCAATTTAATCTTAGATGACTGCTTTGGGATGAAGATAACATTTTAGTTAGTGACAGGATAATGTCCTCTACACAATGTTCTTGTATTGCACATCTTGTTTCACAAAAAAATCCAGGGATTTCTGTACATAATGTTATAATTGACAAGAACATTTTTGATTTAATAGAAGCAAAAATTCTATGGTAGTTTCCACCTTGACCCTGCACAACAATAACACCAGATGACTATCATAAAAAACACGATTCTTTAACTATACAAACACAATAATGGGTCAGCAAAAAAGAGAAACCTAGCACAGGAAGATGTTCCTGTCTCTTTTTCGTTTTCCAGAACAGAACCTTGATTTGTCCGCCACACCCTCAGCAACTATCTCTCTTAGTTTTAGCCCATAGTGCTGGTCTGATAGAAACTTACAGTAGCATCGATGGTGGCAGAAGAAGAGGATGATAGAGGGGATTGATACTTATATAGGTTTTTCCAAGATTTTGGCTTTCTCCATTTCCTCTCAGTAGTCCTAAGCTCAGTGTGTTGACTGCGAAGTGCTTCAGAAAGCCAGGGGCATGAGGGTCTTTTATGTGCAGGCCTGGAAGAGAGGAGACAGACATGGTCAAGGCAGGAGAACAGAGCTGAACATAGAGTGTCTGTGGTGGCACTGGTTTTTAGAGTGGAGAAGTGGTTAAAGGGGTAAAGCAAATAAGGGAAGAGAAACTGGAGGGAGAGAGGGAACATAGGGGACAGCTGAAGGATACAGTCAGGTGCGTAGAAGAGTGAGAAGAGGAAGAAGCAGAGCAAACTAAAAGAAAAAGTGGTAATGTGTGTAGCAGAATGACAGTTACATTTGTGGGAGTGCAGATGAGTGAGAGAACAAGATCTGCAGATTCTCAGTCTTTTGAATTGATAGGGTGTGGAGCTGTGTGATGTTGAAAAAGGAATGAAGACAGTCTGTAGTAGGAAGACTGTACAGATGGTTGTTCAGGTTCCCAATGATTGGAAGTGGGCTGCTGTCATTTGTGATGGAAGAAAGACGCTTATTCACCTCAGGAAAGTTCTTGAGCAAACCTGGAGGGTGATAAACAACAATGTTAATCTTAATTGGATGGGAGACGGTAACTGCATGGTATTCAAGGGTAGTGTAGTTGCACACAGTAACCAGGTGGGTAATTGTTTAGTTCTTTGACTCAATGATTCCTGTCTCACCACCCTTACCAGTGGAGCAGCAGGTATGGGTGAAGTTGAAACCAAAGGAAAGTGCTGCTGGTATTGTCTAGTTGGGGAGAGACAAAGTAGAGAGTTTGGTGGATTATCTCCAGAATAGATTGTATAATGTTGATCTAAGTGGACTGAGATTTGTAATTGTGTTCTGTTCATTAAATTTAAAAAAATCTTACATTACAAATTTAAAATTACTTTTTAGATTTGGTTATTAGAAATCCTGAAAATTCTCTTTTGTACTGTCCCAACATCATTTATCCTTTCCCTGCCACTAAAAGTAATAATTAATTTGGTCACTCTGTCCTAAATTATAAGATGGATTTATTACAACCTTAGTGGACATTTCATTTACTTATTAGGCTAATTCCTTTATCAAATGTGACTTACAACATTTATGATACAACTGGGCACATTTCTTTTGGTTTTCCAATTGGAGCACAGGCAGGTCAAGTGACTTGCTTTAGGTCATACAGTGTCAGAAGAGGCATTTAAACCCATATTCTCAGGGTTTGAAGTCCAAAGCCTTAACCACTTCACCAGTGAATGGACTCCCTCAGTAAATCACTGCAGGAATGGAACTAGGGCCACATACTGATGAGCACTTCTGCCTCATACCTTCAGAGTTCTGAGTTTGAATCCTGCCCTGCCCTTCTTCACCATGTATTCCAGTATACACGCATTTTAGGCTGACTGTTAGGCTAACAGTAAATAATTTTAGTGTCAAAGTTAGAGTGCAATATCATCAACTTATCCAGGGTTGACTCCATCCTTACCCTTGATCTTTCTAGGATAGGTAGTGGAGTCAAACTACCTTCCATTCACTAAACAGTCTTGATAATCAGTGGATGGTGTGAAGTTGCTGCATGTTTTACAGTTACTTTGATCACATAGCTTACATATTGTCAATGCATTGCCTGTATACAATACTATGCACTGAATTGAACAGAGGATACGCTATTATATTTCTCAAAATACTCCATAAACTTGGTCCTGGAACTTCACAGGACATGACTATTCTCAAGATTGCTATTCTGAAATTTCTTTAAGTCTCACAATGTGTGCCATTACTGTAGTAATGTTTGGAAGTGAATGAACATCTGCTGTTGAGGACACAGAGCTAGTGTATGGAGTGAGGAGTTGAGATGATCGCCTCTGACAGCACCTTGGTAAAGGATCTTCATGCAACTGTATTTTTTTTTTACATTACAAAATAATAATGAAACAAGAGAGCTTATTAGCAATCATAAGTCTTAAATACACATCCATTTCCTTATTTACAATGCATACTAAGTTTTAAAATTGTGGGAAACATTTCAAATGTTTCCAATTGCACATAACACATAGCACACAGCTTTACCACCCTTTTCAAATCAGTGCATGGTACTGTCATTCATTTTCCTGATTTCCACGTGTTGTGTTGTGCATATATTGATTATTATTTTGTGGAGTCCCGTTAATTTCTGGAATGTTAGTCACAGGTTTGTAATTTTACAACGTACTTTTTAGCTTGTAAATCACAGTTTGAATGTTTCAAGATTGTAAAAAGTGCAGGATGAGTGAAACAATCGAGCTTCATTTTGCATCCAATTTTGCTATCGCAAATATATACTGCTCAAAAGAATTAAAGGAACACTTTTTAATCAGAGTATAGCATAAAGTCAATGAAACTTATGGGATATTAATCTGGTCAGTTAAGTAGCAGAGGGGGTTGTTAATCAGTTTCAGCTGCTGTGGTGTTAATGAAATTAACAACAGATGCACTAGAGGGGCAACAATGAGATGACCCCCAAAACAGGAATGGTTTAACAGGTGGAGGCCACTGACATTTTTCCCTCCTCATCTTTTCTGACTGTTTCTTCACTAGTTTTGCATTTGGCTACAGTCAGTGTCACTACTGGTAGCATGAGGCGATACCTGGACCCTACAGAGGTTGCACAGATAGTCCAACTTCTTCAGGATGGCACATCAATACGTGTCATTGCCAGAAGGTTTGCTGTGTCTCCCTGCACAGTCTCAAGGGCATGGAGGAGATTCTAGGAGACAAGCAGTTACTCTAGGAGAGCTGGAGAGGGCCATAGAAGGTCCATAACCCATCAGCAGGACCAGTATCTGCTCCTTTGGGCAAGGAGGAACAGGATGAGCACTGTCAGAGCCCTACAAAATGACCTGCAGCAGGCCACTGGTGTGAATGTCTCTGACCAAACAACCAGAAAGACTTCATGAGGGTGACCCAAGGGCCCCATGTCCTCTAATGGGCCCTGAGCTCACTGCCCAGCAGCATGCAGCTCGATTGGCATTCGCCATAGAATACCAGAATTGGCAGATGCACCACTGGTGCCCTGTGCTTTTTACAGATGAGAGCAGGTTCACCCTGAGCACGTGACAGAAGTGAAAGGGTCTGGAGAAGCCATGGAGAACATTATGCTGCCTGTAACATCATTCAGCATGAGCAGATTGGTGGTGGGTTAATGATTGTCTGGGGAGGCATATCCATGGAGGGTCACACAGACCACTACAGGCTTGACAAAGGCACCTTGGCTGCCATTAGGTATCAGGATGAAATCCTTGGACCCATTGTCAGACCCTATGCTGATACAGTGCCTCCTGGTGCACGACAATTCCTGACCTCATGTGGTGAGAGTAAGCAGGCAGTTCCTGGAGGATGAAGGAATTGATACCATTGACTGGCCACTACACTTTCCTGACCTAAATCCAATAGAGCACCTCTGGGACATTATATTTTGGTCCATCCAATGCCACCAGGTTGCACCTCAGACTGTTCAGGAGCTCAGTGATGCCCTGGTCCAGATCTGGGAGGAGATCCCCCACAACACCATCTGTCATCTCATTAGAAGCATGCACCGATGTTGTCAGGCATGTATACAAGAACACAGGGGCCATACAAAGTGCTGCGTACAATTTTGAGTTGCTGCAATTAAATTTAGGCAAAATGGACTAGCCTGCCACATAATTTTTTTACTCTGATTTTTGGGGCGTCTTTGAATTCAGGGCTCTGTAGGTTGATCATTTTCATTTCCATCAAACGATGTGGCATCCTTTCGTTCCTAACACATTACCCAGTCTATATCGGTATAGATATCCAGGAGGATTTCTTTTTCCCATTGAGATCTGATGTGTTTTCAAAGTGTTCCTTTAATTTTTTTGAGCAGTTTATATATACATATATTTTGGGGGTGGTGGGTTAAAACTGGAGTAGAATGTACAGTATGTATTGTTCTGTTTTTAAATGCCTGTTTTGGGTGTTGTATCATTTTTTCCAAATATATTGTTATTGTGCTCCATGTATCATGAGAGTATTTGCACACCTAAGCTTTTATCAAAATACATATTGCATATGGGTTATGTGTGTCGTCTCATTCCTATTTGGAACCCCTGAAGATTTTATTTTTTCTCCAGCCGAGTTTTTTTTTTTGTTTTTTCTGTCCTCCCTGGCCATCGGACCAGTTTAATTCTATGTTAATATGTGTTTTCTAATTTTAACTCTTATTTATTTTGTCTTTTTTCTCTTTCTTCATCATGTAAAGCACTTTGAGCTACATTGTTTGTATGAAAATGTGCTATAGAAATAAATGTTGTTGTTGTTGTTAGTTAGAATATTTGGTGGATTTGGTGACACAAGTGTAAATTGCTTCAGGCACCATTATTTAAGGCACCAACCCATTTAGGAATCACTGTTACTTGGACTGTTGCCTACTGGCTTTTGAAAGGAAAAGTGTTTTGAAGATATTAAAGGGGCAAACATTTAACAAAGAGAAAGTGTATTCTTAAAATAAAATATAAAAAGTCTAAAATATAAAAAGTCTTGTGTCTGACAAAAAAGATGAATCATTAAAACACTGGCTCATCCATTTTCTATGACTGCTTTTCTCAAATAGAATATCAACATTCAGCATTGAGATTTTCTTAGAAATGTAAATTACATTCAGTGGAAAGAGCAAGGAAACAAAGTACCTCTATAAATGTAACTTGGATTCAAAGCTGGAATTGTCTGATTGATAAATCTGTTTAAACAAAAAGAAAGGTCAAGGAGTAGACATGCTGTATACTATTATATATTTTTTGGTATTATGTAATTGTACCAGTAACGGCGCACTGTACAATAACGTGTAGTGAATACACTTGACTTGAGCATTCATAGTTTTCATCCTCTTTGTTTGTACGTTTAGCATTCGTTTGCTCAGAGGTTGATGTGCTTGCTGTTTCCTGAGCAGCTCTTCTTTTCTTCCCCCTAGCGGCCCATTTCTTCTCTTCTTTCGTCAGCATCTTGTTGCGTTAAAATTGATTAAGTCATTGTTTGTGTTGAAATTACTTAGTACATTTTCTTTAATGTTTTTCACTTAAGCTGGCATTTAAGAGGTAGGGGAAGTGATGGAAAAGGTGGTAGGGATGAGAATGGTGCTCGTACCCATGCACCACATGGCTGCCCTGTTGGCTGCTGCCGAGAGTTGATTCTACAATAAAATAAAAATAAAAAGAGGAATAATCTTGGAGGTCAATCATCACCCCGACAGCAGATAGTACAGGTCACGTAGTATATGTGTACTAAATTTCAGGTCAATAGGTCAAACAGTTTGTGAGCTACAGGTGAATTCAAATCCTGGACAGACAAATGGACAGCCACGGTATATATATATGAAGATTGATCAATAAGAGTCAAAAATTCATATCAATTGCTTAATTTATAGTATACTGCGGTGTGCCCCCTTGGCTGCATAGAGCGACCCAACCCCCCATTGTTAGCTTACTTTGCTTACTATTGGTGCATGATGGAATTTTTTGTTAAATGATAAAAGACCCTTTTTATAATGTTTCCTACAGGTAGGACCCGGGACATGAACTCACAATCTCAGACAGCTTCAGACAGCCACACTACCTTTGCACGACCTTAACAGAGCAGATGGATATAATGTAGCTTTTATTATATATTCATGTTAAATTCATTGTATTGACATGAGGGTATCATTGTTGTATTCTTCTAATGAAGAAGTAAAAATTATATATAGATGTGTATTATGTGATGTACAGTTTTGAAGAAAATGATTGTTGCATACAAACTTTGTACAATTTATCTAACCTTAAATTAACCTGTTCTGCTGTGAAAAATACTGTAAATGCATTGAAGTTTTCTAATTACAATATTCAACAGTCTTACTTTATCTTTATGGATTGTTTTAATCCATTCCTGCATTTACTGAATCTGCTTAATGCAGTTTTAGGGGTGTGAGGCACTACAGTCCATCCTGGAAGTATATTAGAACATTAGAACAATCTAGACAAGAACAGGCCATTCAGCCCAAAAAAGCTCACCAGTCCCATCTTCTAAAAAACCATCAAGTCTAGTTTTGAAAGTTCCTAAAGTCTTACTGTCTACCACTTCCTAATGTTTGTGTGAAATTTACCCTTAACAAGTTTCCAACTGTGTCCCTGTCTTCTTACTGAACTCATTTTAAAATACAAGTCTCGATCCACTGTACTAATTCCCTTCATAATTTTAAACACTTCAATCATGTCACCTCTTAATCTTCTTTTGCTTAAACAGAAAAAGCTTGTAGCCCTGGAATCATCCCAGCTGCTCTTCTATGGACCTTTTCTAGCACTGCTATGTCCTTTTTGTAGCCTGGAGACCAAACTGCACACAGTACTCCAGATGAGGCCTCACCAGTGCATTATAAAGGTTGAGCATAACCTCCTTGGACTTGTATTCCACACATCGTACTATACATCTTAACATTCTGTTAGCTTTCTTAATGACTTCTGAACACTGTCTGGCAGGTGAAAGCGTAAAGTCCACTAGGACTCCTAAATCCTTCTCATAAGGTGTACTTTCAATTTTCACACCTCCTATTGTGTATTTGAATCTAACAGTTTTACTTCCCATGTGTAATACTCTACATTTACTGATATTAAATTTCATCTTCCACAAACCTGCCCAAGCCAGTATGATGTCTAAGTCCCACTGCAATGAGTCAACAAATTCCAGTTATCTGCCAATCCATCTATCTTGGTATCATCTGCAAACTTTATTGTTATTTATATTCCTATCCAAATCATTTATATATATTAAAAATATTAGCAGCCTTAGAACTGACAACTGTGGAATACCACTCTTAATATCAGTCAGTTCTGATGAGGTTCCTCGCACCATCACCCTCTGCTTCCTGTGTCTGAGGCAATACTTCACCCATCTAAAAACATCACCCTGAACTCCCACTTCTTTTAGTTTGGTCAACCTGTCATGTGGCACCTTATCAAGTGCTTTCAGAAAATCAAGATTCTGATCATATCCTTTGGTTGCTCAATCTTATCCTTAATAATTCCTTCCCTTAATTTTCCTGTGATGCACGTTAAGCTTACTAGTTGTTTAGATCTGCCCACTCACCCTTTTTATATAACGGGATAATATTTGCCATTTTCCAGCCCCTCAGAGTCTCTCCAGTGTGCAGTAACTTCCTCCGTGTCCTTCAACATCTGCATAAAGATGCTGCAGATGTTCTACCAGATGGTTGTGACGAGTGCCCTCTTCTACGCGGTGGTGTGCTGGGGAGGCAGCATAAAGAAGAAGTACGTCTCACGCCTGGATAAACTTGTTAGGAAGGCAGGTTCTATTGTAGGAATGAAGCTGGACAGTTTAACATCTGTAGCAGAGCGACGGGCATTAAGCACACTCCTGTCAATCATGAAGAATTCACTGCACCCACTGAACAGTGTCATCTCCAGGCAGAGGAGTAGCTTCAATGACAGACTTTTGTCACTGTCCTGTTCCACTGACAGACTGAGAAATCGGTTGTCCCACACACTATGCTACTCTTCAATTCTACCCAGGGGAGTAAATGCTAACATTATTCAAAGTTATTGTCTGTTTTTATATGCATTTTTAATACTCTTTAATTTAATATTGTTTTTTATCAGTATGCTGCTGCTTGATAATGTGAATTTCCCCTTGGGATTAATAAAGTATCTATCTATCTGTCTATCTATCTATCTATACATGTACTCACTACCCTCCTTAATAACTTCAGGATAAATATTATCTGGTCCTGGTGATTTGTTTGATTTCAGCTTATTTAACCTGAGCAGCACTTCTCCCTCTAGAAGTTCCAAATAACTCAGTACCTCCTTAGTAGCTCTTTTTACTAGTGAAGGTTATCCACTTCCTCACATGTGAAGACCTCAGAAAAATTCAGGTTTAGCATGTCCACTATTTCACTGTCTATATTTTTTAATTCCCCTTTACTATTCCTGATGAACTTGACCTCTTCCTTGACTGTTCTTTTACTACTACATTACTGAAAGAATCTCTTAGGGTCATCTTTCACCTTATCTGCTATATTTCTCTCCAAATGTCTTTTAGCCTCCCTAATATATTTCTTAACGGTGGCCCTCATGTTCTCATACTCCCTATAATTCACATTGGAGTTATTAGTCTTACAGTATACACCTTATACAGCTGTTTTTTCCTTTGCTGTTGACCCAGTGCAAAGTTTTGTTAAATGTCCTAATTCCAAATGTAAGTATGAACCAGTCCTGCATTACATGCAAAACATTTTTAAACCTGTTTCACTGCTCCTCCACACATGAAAGATTCTCCCAGTCTATCTTCCTAAGACTTTGCTGCATCTGCTCAAAATTTTCCCTACCAAAGTTAAACTTAACAGTAAACATAATCTACGTGTCCTCAGATCAAATTCAATTTAGAAAGGCAGGGCAGTAAAGTGATGAGTCAGATACAACAGGAATTTAAGTTTAGCTCCTGTGATCAATGTGTGGCTGTAGATTATAATTCTGCATATTTTCTTAGACTAAAGCCAAATTTCAGTCTTATTTAATTATTAGGAGGGATGTAAGAAGCACTCATTATTGTGAGTTTTTCTTTTAAATTGCTGTTCTGTAATCAATGTAGCAATATTGATTTTCAGATCAGGGAGACATAAAAGTGTTTCTGATGGAAGCAACAAGCTAGTCCAGTACTCAAGTAGAATCAGTAATTCACACCAGAGAGCTGTATCTTATGTAAATGGGCATGTGGGAAGCTGACTTAGTAGAAGTGCATCTTCTGAATAAATTATTATGAGGATTTACTCTCGGTAAGAAGATCTGGGAGCATGTGGGGTGCATCAGAGATCTTTGTCTTTATCTTTCCAATCACAAGAGCAATGAGGCCTGACAAAATCAGACTATCAAAACAGAGTGGAAAGAAAACAAAATAACTGAGGGAAAGACATTTTGCATAGCTTGTGCTGACAAACCTATCAGGCTTTTTTCTGAAATCTACCTCTGTGCACCACGTGAAGTACAATTATGGAAAACTGATCTTTATGTTCATTGATGACCACTTCTACCTGTGAATGAAGGCAATTGTGAATATTGTTGTACCATGTTGTGATACATCTAACAGACTATGTAATTGTACTGAAATCATACAAATTATTTTACTAAGTCTATAATATATATAATATTTTCACCATTCTACTACAACATCTGACGTTCAGAATTTGAATGACTGAAGGACCAGAATGTAATACATCTCTCAAATAAAATTTTGGGTTTTTTTTGTGGGAAATGTAAAGTTTTTGCAAATTTATTACAGATCTTCTGCTGATCTTAAGTTCACAAGTTTTATGGTTGGACTATTTGAACAGTATCCACAGTAATGTTAGTGGAAGCAGTACCCTCTTCCTTTTATTTCCTGAAGTGTACAATGAGTGACATAATCTTATTGATGTTAAGAAGGAGGTTATTATCTATCACCTCATCTCAGTAGTCTGACCTATCACCATTGGTGTTGGCAGTGAGGGCAACTATAGCACTGTCGCTGGTATTCTGTAACCTATGGTCATTCTTGGGTGCGGAAATCCAAGCTAATGTTTAAAGAGCATCCAAATAAATGATAGGAACTTGCATTGAAATTAATTTGTTGACATCTTACAATATGCAGGCAGTTATTTTGAAGTACAACATGTCAGAATACAGTATATTGTAGATATCTCAAAAATTTAAAACTACATTTGTGACGCTGTTAAATTTTGCTGGCTGCTTCAAATCATGCTATTCTACTTTGTCCCTACCCAACCTGAAATGTTGATCACTCTAAAATCCAAAACCTGCAGCATCTCCACAGTTTGTTCTTTTCCTGATTTTACTGGCTGTTTCAAACCTCTTCTATGCTGTTTCTAGGTATTCCCTGTTCTCCTGTAAGTCCTCCTGAAGAGCCAAGACCAGGAACTATGCACTAACCAAGTTTTTCATAACCCATGAAAGACATCTGCAAACACTGGGTGAAGTACCACTACAGCTCCCTGGCTTTGCTGGCACAATTGAACATGTTGCCATTGTTGTTGAGTGATGTGTTTGTCTATTCCAAGTGACAGTATTAATCTTGGAAAAATAAAATCACAACGAGTATCATTCTTTAAAACAAGGATTACAATGATTGTCCCACGTCCTGTAAACTATCCATTCAGGTTATTAAGTTTGACAGGTTGCCTTTTTTTTAAGATGCAAGTGCTTGAGATCCTTTGACAGTGCAGTTCAAAGTTTGCACCAATCACATGACTTTTAATAATGGCAGCTTATCTGTTAACCAACCTCAAATTAATATTTTGATTAATTAGTTTTAGATCTATTTCTGTGTTTGTAAGATACCAACCCATGTGATTTTTCTTAAATTTTTACCTCGATGTAAATGGAAGTTTGGTGATGGAGTCAAAAATTCAATTTTGGAGTTCAAAAATTCAAAAATTGTAATCGAGTTAGGTTGAGATTCTGATTCTACAACATACATAGAATGTTCAAAATGTCACCAAAAGATGATTTTAGCATGATGTCTGTATGAGGGTGTGTGTGTCAGGGGAAAATCAAAATTATTTTTTACATCTTAAAACTATTATAAAATTTTAATATTAAATATCATAATAATTATTAAATTAAACATTTTTTGCATTGTGTAGAACTCCTGGATGACTACATCCTAGCAAACATAGAACATTTTGGGTTCACTTCCCGGGTCCTCCCTGCGTGGAGTTTGCATGTTCTCCCCGTGTCTGCGTGGGTTTCCTCCACGTACTCCGGTTTCCTCCCACAGTCCAAAGACATGCAGGTTAGGTGCATTGGCGATTCTAAATTGTACCTAGTGTGTGCTTGGTGTGTGGGTGTGTGTGCGCCCTGTGGTGGGCTGGCGCCCTGCCCAGGGTTTGTTCCTGCCTTACACCCTATGCTGACTGGGATTGGCTCCAGCAGACCCTCGTGACCTTGTAGTTAGGATATAGCACGTTGGATAATGGATGGATGGATGGTTTCCGAAAAATCCACCCTCAATACCGAGACCTAAGTACAGCAAATGGTAACTTACAAAATAATTGACGTACCTTCTTCATACAAGTTGCATCGTGTTTGCCGTGTTACAGGCTCCAGGCCTATTGTTTTTGTTCAAGTTGATCCAGTACTTATCCCCAATATCTTTCAAAAACAGCTTCATAAATGTCCATCAATAAGTGCCATAGAAATTGTTTATATTAACTGGGACTGTGCAGTCTGCTCCATTTAGTCATAAAACCCGGCCTGTTTATATACCATTTTGTATGTGAAGACCTTTTGAGATTTTTTAAATATATGTATGCACACACAAAGGCTAGAGTGTTCAATACCAGAGCACAATATCATTGTTGTTAGGCTTCTGGGGCTTCAGACTCCCAATCTCATATGTTCATCCCCTAACCTTTGACAGCCTACCCTCCCACACCACCCTATCTCATGGAGTCTGGTGTCCAGAGAGAACTCAGACCCCTTTGTTTGTGTTCTGACATGCATAGACAACACAACTGCATCATATAACCCATGCTGGACAATCCCCCACCTGCTCTGAGTACCCCAACTTTTCCATCTAATGTTCTTGTGGGAGGACTAATCAGAAGTTGGGCTAAGCCCCTAATAAGTGCAAAAGCTAGTGAAGCCCCTGCCAGAGAACATGTTTGAAAATAAAGAGCAATAAGAGAACACAAACACACTTAGATCTGGACAAGTACAGAGCCATTAAGCCACCCTGTATCAATCTGTCTGCCTGTGCAGTTTGTTTACTTCATTTGGCCTACTGAATTTAGTTTCAAATTAAATATTATTTAAGTTGTTCATTTAATTCAGTGCCCTGTTTATTTTAGCCACATTTGTTTGTGTACTTAATAAATATTATCTAAGTATATAAGTACCTGATTCTATATTATTGCACATGACAATCGGTTGTGTTCTTTTGTAAATTTTTCTGTTAAATGATTTCCTGTGGTATCACTAAAATGTAATTTACATGGAAGTACTATATGGAGCCAGCATCATAGTAATATCTTTCTTTTGGAGGCTTATCACAGATTCCTGTCTATAACTAAACAATATTCTGTTTAAAAGCCAAAAATGTGTGTGACAATGTGTTGTGTCAAGAGTTGGCACAATTATTATGTTTTATTATTTTTATGTAAAAATTGTCATCTTTAACGTAACAAAATGCAGCCTTGAACTCTCAAAGGTGAGCCAACAATTGGAATGAGTCCAAAGGTTTCCTAGAAAAGCTTACATCACATGACCAAGTACTCACACACTTGAAAACAGGCAAACAATCTGATTAAGCAAGAGGCTTACTCGATCCTGATTAAAGGGTCTGCTTTGATGGAATTGTGGAGCCCACTATGAGTTAGCTATTACAGGGCCAAAAGGCTGGACATATAAGAGTAGGATATACAGCATTGCATTTCACCAATCTTCTAGTTAATGGTCCCACAACGCAGTTTTGCCTTTTTAAGTTCACTGACAACCCACTAGCAGCAATTGCAAACCACCCCCTTGGTAAAATGAGCGTGATCTGGGGTCCCCCTTAATGAAAGAAGCTCACTTAGAAATAGGGAAACATATCCCACAGCACTGCTGATTGCTTAGGTGACCAACCACAACCTACTTGGGAACCAATAATGGCAACCCATGACCCATTGGGGTAATCTGGGTCGCAACCTAGTGGTTAACAAACACTGGCTTAGGAGAGCCACTCGTACACTAATGACAGCAACCCATGAAAAGCGGATGAGAAACACTGCCTTACATGGAAAAGGTGTGCCGATTCTGAGACTTGAATTTGTGCTTTTCCTACAAGCAGTTAAAGTATGCAAATTGGTGACCCACACCAGACCAACCAAGTCACAAATGCAATGAACTGTACCCTTTGTGACCGACATATGGACAATTTGACATATAGCCACATGGCATGACTCTACACAGATTTATGGACACTGGGAAGCACTTCTTCAAAGAAAGAGTTAAGGGAATGTGAAAAAAACATCATGTAACTGAAGAAGAGACCTGGACAGCTTTTCAAAACTTATCTAATCTATATATTCAGGAAACGTACCTGTTTAAATTATTTCTTTAACCCAAAAGTTTAAGCCCATATTTCCATCCTCCTTTCTTCCATTCCTCTTATCAGTTGGCTATGCCAAGTCTGATATCATGTGCCAACCTTGTGCTTCTCCACCAACAGTTATATATTCTGCCATTAATGACGTTGCCCCCCTCTTTCCACTGCCTACTGTGGGTTGCTTTGGTGTAAGGTTGTGCAATTATTATGCATTTAATTTATGCATTTTTTCACTGACTTAGTCATTTTAATTTTTTCTCAACTTCTACAAAAGTGAACCTTTCCTCACTCTCTATAATGATGAATTCTTTATTCATGCTCTTGTTCTCTCTAGGCCTGCCAACTGCAGCTCTCTACCTCTCCAACTCTTCCAGAACCCTCCCAACTAATTGCTGTATTCTTTTTCTCACATTCCCAGACTACAGCTCTGTTTCGCAGTCCTCTCCATTGGCTTTCAACTGCAACTAGGACCGATGCCTTGTGCCCTGTACAGCTCTGCTCCTCACTGTTGGCAGAGTTTCCAGTAGGTTAAATGTACTGTATTTTAGTGCTTATTTTACTTACTTAAAAAATAAGCCATTCATAGATACTACTATTTTATTGTACAGAGTGATAAGTTTGATATCACATCCCACATCCAGGGCGGCATGGTGGTGCAGTGGGTACCACTGCTGCCTCGCAGTTAGGAGACCCAGGTTCGCTTCCCGGGTCCTCCCTGCGTGGTGTTTGCATGTTCTCTCTATGTCTGCGTGGGTTTCCTCCGGGTGCTCCGATTTCCTCCCACAGTCCAAAGACATACAGCTTAGGTGCATTTGCGATTCTAAATTGTCCCTAGTAAGTGCTTGGTGTGTGTCTGTGTGTGCGCACCCTGTGGTGGGCAGGCACCCTGCCTGGGGTTTGTTACCTACCTTGCGCCCTGTGTTGGCTGGGATTAGGATTAGGGATTAGGATATAGCGAGTTGGATAATGGATGAATTTCACATCCAGTGTTGCTGCCTTGTTGCTGTGTGCCACCACACATGTATTAATAACTGACAACATGTCAGAGAAGGCCTATTATAGAGCCATTTACCAAACCCACTGTCATAACTGAGCCAGTAACATTGCGAAACACCATTCCCACTTGTTACATGGTCTCTTCTAACTTTTACTGTCTGGAAAATGATATTGTAGTTTCTGCTGTGGTTCTGTAAGACTGAGTAACAGTTTCACACCACAGGCCATCAGAATTTTGAATGCATAAAAATGAATAAGGGTATACTGCTGCATTGTCTATTTATTGCAAATATGGTCTCTTGCCTATTTATGGTTTGTTTACTTACACTTTGTTGTATGTTCTCATATGTTACGCGTTATTTCATCTCACTATGTACAAGAACATAGTTGCTGATGACAATAAGCTAACCTTGACTTGACTTAAGCGTAGCAAAGATCTTCTCTCGCTTTGTTGAAAAAACATTAAGAAAGTCTGTCTTCAAATAGAATTAAAAAGAAAGGATTTTTTTTTTGTTAAATAATTAGGATCCAGGATACAATTTCTTCTTTGCCCTTTTCAACAAATGATTGCACATTTGTTTGACCTTTGCTTGTCTCAAGATCAACATCTGATTAGTATTTTTAAATAACTCGCAATTTGTTCTTGTTTACAAGGAAAAGGTGCTCTTTGTAGTAATAACTGTCTTTGCATAACGGTAATTCTTTCCAAGTAGTCATTGGTATGTCTTATAACTGTACTTCCTCTTGCCAGATGAGCTAATAACATATTTTTACTCCAATGAGTAGAGGTTCTTATGTAAAATATTATCCCGTTTTTTAGAGTACTCCTAATTTCCTGGCATTCATGTAGACATCTCTTGACTGTTTATGTATTCAGCCCTTCTACCTCATGGATTTCTATAGATGTACTGATTTGATCAACTACCAAACAGTGGCTGGTCAATGCATGAGAAGGGGCTGGCTGCAGGCTTAAAACTCACCTTACTAAATTGGCCTATTAATATTTTGTAGCCACAGGGTTACGAAGCCTAATAACAAAGAAGTGGTGTTTAAGGTTGTTGGACAGGCATGTCACTTTTACCTTGAACATACGGCAGGCTTTCCAAGCCTCTGTCACTTCCACCACCAACCACAGGCCCTTGAATGATGTCATATGGCCCTGTGGCTGGGGCAGCCACAAAGTAGTCAAAAGCTGGAGGGCTGCAGCCAGGCTGTATTGGAAGGTACCCTATTGAAAGACAAATTAGAAATATAAGCTACAACAGAGCTTGTTACGGTGATACAATTAAGCAAAAAAGAAGGTCTTTCATAAAGCAGAATCTCAGCTGTTGGGGTGATGGCCAGAATGACAAGTCCTGAGTGCTGGCTCCTGCCTTGTGCCCAGTGCTGAATTCTCTAATGCTAAGCTCCAAAGTAGAAAAGAACCATCTCTAACTGAAACGAAACCATGAAAATAAAGGAGCACTAACAGCATGAAATAAAGCTTTGATAAGAGCATTGGAAAGAGACAATAAAGAGGAGGTGGGGGAAGGAGGGTCTCTAAGGTGCCCAAAAATACCAAACAACAAAAGTGAGGTCACTTTTAATGAAAACGTGGTGTGGATTGTGGGAGCTCCCTTGAGTTGTCCCCTAAACACCTAACATCAACACAGGGGTTCAACCATGATTAAAACAAAAACGCTTTAATAACAAAACTTAAATAAGTAATACAGGATAACAATAAACTACAACAAAAAATAATAAACACCTCTGCCCCGGGCTTAACTAAACAGCAGTAATCCCTGTCTATTCTGTCCCTTACCTTCTCACCTTCCATTATGCTGCTTCCCCAACCTACCTCTGACCAGATGAGCTCTTGTCGCCATCAGCCTTCCAATTCTGAGCAACCCCTCCCGACCAAAGGAAGTGAGACCCTTTCATGTCATGCCTTAGCCACCTTCCAGTTACCTGGCTGGCTGATATCTTTAGTGTCTGGTGTTGTATGGGTAGGACTCCCCCTAGAGGTACCAGAGATTCTTACAAGTTAGCCTCACTGCAGATGTGTACTGTGGAGGATGTCCTCCCCAGCACCCTTGTGAGGCTACAACACATCACCCACTAGTGGACTTGAAAAGCTCCAGTAAACATAATGACCAGTACTGCTCCGAGTTTAACTTCACATTGGTATGTGGAGCAAAGTGAAATGCATCCTTTAGAACCAGGCACAATATCTGGCAAAGATTCTCTTGGAATTACAGTGTCCCACAGCAGAGGTTGGAGAAACTTTCACTACAGCAATTGCCTGGGTTCTTCGTGTAGCTGGCTGTTGATGAAAAACTCATACTAACACAATTTATACAATTCATTGTGGTATAAAATATCTACTCAGGAATATAAACTCAGAGCACTTTCTTGTTGCTTTTTGACTCATGCTGAATCACTGCTAAGATAGCCTCTAGATTTGTCCAACCCTATAATTCAAAATGTAGGCTTCATTATATGTATTGATTAAACGATTCATTGCTACAATACAGAGCGAACGTGCTTGATGCTGCTGTGTTGACTACACTTGAGAACAATAAAAGTACTCTATCTATCTATCTATCTATCTATCAACACCTCTTCTGAAAATAATATTATAAATAATATCTAGCAGACATTTATGTTTATGATCTCTAAAAGCATCTCAGTAGAAGCTCTTAGTATCAGAAGTAGCTTGTAGAAAGACAACAGATGCTGCAAATGATCTGGTGTTGGACTGTTATGTTTTCTATAATGAATGAATGAGAAGCTGAAAATCTAAAATAATCAAAGATTAAATTTTAGCCACAGGAAAATTAATATATATACAGTAAAAGGAGTAGAAAACACTTGAGAATAATAAAGTTTATCTATCTATCTATCTATCTATCTTAGAAAAGGGAAAGGTGCTATACATTATAAATAAAATGTATTATCTGTCTATCTATCTATCTATCTATCTTAGAAAAGGGAAAGGTGTTATATAAATAAAATGTATTGTCTGTCTGTCTGTCTGTCTGTCTCCTTGAAAAGTCAAATAACCAAAATAGTCAGCTTTTTCTGTATGCCACTGTTATGTTTAAGAAAACACGTTCATTTTTATTTTATTTTCAACTAAATGATCAAGCTACAAAATAGCATCAAATGACTAAGTCCGCTCATATTCTTCTATGAATATATGTGTATGCAGTATTAAGGTAGGCCACAATGTTGTTCTAAGTCAATAACTGAAGCTCTTTGCCGGCTTGTATCCTCTGCATCAACAGAGACTGAATTTGAAACATATTTGGAGCTTGTGTTAATGATTACCATGCTGTTGAAGTGTTGGTGATTTGTACAATTCATTCAGCTTTGTAGATATGAAATACTGGCCTTGTGGTTAATCAGTAAATAGATCAAGGACAGCGAAGCCTCCGAATCTGATGAGTAAACATTGTAAGAGTCTTCATTCAGATTCCAGAGGTACACAAATCTCAGATGTGGTTTTTGTCATCAAAGCCTCCAGGACCAAATGTTTTGATTTGACCTTTTTCAATACATTGGATAATGATGAAAACAAAACGCTATCAAATGAAAAACTGTGACTTTATTACTTTGTAAAGTAATAAAGTCTAAAGGACTACAACATAATGTGACTGGATTAAAAATCATTGACTGAGAAGTTTTATATCCCAGCTATTTTATAAGCAAAGCTTCTTTATAAGTGTAAATGTAAGTAGGCCTGTATTTTGTGAGTGGACATGTTGGCACATTCCCTAGATTTATTGATTTATTTGCTCTGTATTGTAATGGAACAATGTGTTACTTGAGTAGGTGGGCAGCATGTGTTTCATTAAACTGCACAAATCAGTGCAGGGTAAAGCTGTTTGGTATTGTGACATCCGTGATAAGAATCTGTTGGCCAGTAACATGGCTGTACTAATGATGACCGCTAATAAAGCAGAATGCCAGTCAAAAGAGCACAAAAAAGTTAAACAAAGTAAGTGAATATATAAATGAAAAATACACACCAGAACCGAGTTTAAGACCTCAAAAAAAACAAAAGTAGTAATACAGTAGATTATTTTAAAAAATTGACAAAAACACATAAAAAACAGCTAAAAATTCCAAATTATAACAATGCCATTGCAACATCATGTTGTTGGTTTTCTTTATATGTGGTAACATATTCAGTCTTTATTTTTTTTGGCCCTAGCCATACTGTTTATGACAATGTCATCTATTGCTGGTCATAAGTGTGGGGTGCCCCATCACATGTGCAGTCATCATGTGGTGGTATTTGAGATGATGACATTGTAATTTAAATATTCACTTGTTAAGTTAAAAATCCATGTGCCTAAAGTTAGTTTGGAAAAAAAGTTATTTGCTTAGTCAGGAACGTTAAACGTTTTAGCCCTACTGGCGCTGACCTTATGCTATCCTTTCAAACTATTCCTGTTACACAGCACATTTTTGTCTTCCTTTTCTACTCTGCAATTATTCATTGTATCCTTTTAGATGAGCTTTACCTAACTTCTCATTACAACAATGACTTGTTCATGGTTTTGCCTTGAACAGAGGAGGTGATATTCCAAGTGTCAGATACAAGAGCCTTCAATGTCCTGTTTCTTTGTTACTAAGGATATTTCAAACACATAAATTATGTCTCTTTTATTGTTGCACAATAAACAGCACTTTTCTCACATTAGCCATGGTGATAATTTGCTTTTCACATTAGTTTCATTATACTTTTTACTGTTTTAAAAATATTTGTACGATGGTTTTGCCTACATATCGCTTATAGTCAATCCATTCAAACTATAACTAGTTACAGTCAGGGCAGATGAAGGAACAGCCCATACGGATGACACTGCAGTTGTGACCCGCTGGGCTGGCTACTTTAAGCAGCTGTTTAAAGCTGATCTCCAGCTGGGATGTTGGATATTTTTGGGTCCACGGTTCTTGAGGCTATTCCTCCAATTAGCTTTGAACCACCCAATCTGACAAGTTGTGAACCAGCTAAATGTAGGGAAAGCTGCAGGGATCTCTGGTATCCAGGGTGAACATCTCCAGGCTGGTTGTAAGACTGTCCTCCTGACATTGGAAGCAATCCTTGCTTCCATTTGGGAGACAGTTGTCATCCCAAATGGCTGGAAAATGCAACTTGTCATCCCTATCTGGAAAGAGAAGGGTGATCGCTTGGATTGTGGCAACTACGGGGGATAACATTGATCTTGGTGCAAGGTAAGCTCCTTGCTAGGGTCATCCTAAATGGGATCCGTGATCACTTGCTCACCAACCAGAGTAGTTTGGTTTTATGCCTAAGAAGTCTAAGCAAATATCGGCAGAGTTCCTTTGCTGCCTTTGTCGATTTTTTAAAAGTGGTTTACTCAGTTGATCAAGCTGCCCTGTGGGACATCATGAGACTTCTCGGGATCCTCTCAGGTTTTTGCTGAATATCATGGCCAGCCATGTACACTGTGTTTTTCCCAGTTGATTCTGGGCTTCGTCAGAAGTTTGTTCTTGCTCCTACTCTGTTCAATACTTGCATGGACTGGGTGTTGCGCAAGGTCGTGGAGTCCAGTGGCTGTGGGTAATCTGTTGGTGAAGAAAGATTCACTGCTGTTGATTTTGCCAACAATGCTGTGATGTTCGCGGACTCAATGGAGGCTCTAATCGGGGCTCTCGAGAGACTGAGACAGGAGTCTTTGAGTGTCTGGGCTTGCGAGTGTCCTGGATAAAAACTAAGATCCAAGCCTTTAATGATCTCTGGGACACAGTCTTCAGCAGTGTGTCTGTCTGTGGAGAGAGTGTCAAACTTCTCAAGAGGTTTACTTACCTCGGTAACGACATTCATGTCTCTGGTGACTCTTTCTTTGAAGGCAGTAGACGGATTGGGAGAGCATGGGGGGTCATGAGGTCGCTGGAAAGGGGTGTGTGGTGCTCCCGATATCTATGCAAAAGGACGAAAGTCCATGTCTTTAGAGTCTGGTACTTCATGTCTTGCTATACCATTGCGGAGACATGGATGCAATCCAGTGACCTGAGACGAAGACTGGACTCCTTCAGTAGTGTGTCGCTTTGGAGAATCCTTGGGTACCGTTGGTTTGACTTTGTGTCGAATGAGCGATTGCTCATAGCGTCCCGAATGAAGCACATTACCTGCATTGTGAGGGAGCGTTAGTTACAACACTATGGCCATGTGGTGTAATTCCCCAAGGGTGATCTGACTCACAGTTCCTCATCGTTGAGGACCTGAGTGGCCGGACCTGGCCAAGTGGATGCCCACTAACACCTGGCTGCGGCAGATAGATGGTCATTTCCGAAGGGTGGGACTGGACCGTGTGTCTGCCTGGGGGATTGCTAACCAGGATCCCGAGCTGTTTCGTCATGTGTTGAGTGCGGCAACACACTGTTCCAGTGCATGCTCCCCAACCTGACCTGACCTGAAAAATAACAAACAAATTCAATTTGTGTCCTTTTATTTGAATTTGCTGGATTTCACCAGTAACACTGAAATGAAGAAAGATTATCCAATAAACTGGTGGATGGATTTTTCTACTTACACACTAACTACATATATGGTGTGTGGAAATCACAACTTAATAAATGTGATATAATATACAGTGTAACAGTTTTCTATGCCTCAGTTTATTCGCAAGTTTTTTTTATACTTTTTTTTTAATTGTAGTAATATAGTGGTGACATTCACAAAGAAATAACAGTGTTTTTTAAAGTGTTTTTTAATTTGCCTCCTGCACCTCATGCAATACAATCTTCAGTACAGGATTCGTTTCTCTGATCGTATTACTGCTGAGCAATACCAAAAGAAAATGAGCTCTTCTCACTGAATACATTTTTAATGCCTTCAGGCTTTTAGGCTGGTAGAAGGATGCAGAATAAACATATTTAAAAAATCAATCAGTAAATAAACCAATAGATCCATCAATTTATATTCCATGATCATTTTATATTAAACTTCATTCAAATTATAATACAGAATAAATGAATTTATGAAGTGAGATACAGGCAGCTTGAATAAACCAACATATTACAAGAGCAAAAGCATGTTGTGTCTAGAAACTCAGATGAAGCCAGGTTGTCAGTTTTTATATTGATCTTAAATATAATGTCACTTTAAAAACAACTTTAAAGTGCAAAACACAAATATTCAGCATACTAGCTGTGTTACCCATTTAGGATGGGTTGAGATGTAAATAATCGACATTGACCTCAGCGTAATGTTTGCAGTACACCATGCAATGCATAAGTCAATTTTATATGCCATTTGGTATGGGATTTGTAAAGGCAGTTTTAATGTTTGTGATACACGATCTTTTGAAATGACAGAGACATAGCAATCAAACAGACACACAGACAGATACACAGATTGACACCAGGACACATCATTTTATTAAGTGGATAGATAATAGTCTAGAGAATTCAAAATAGTGCATAGGCACATATGTAAGAATCAGAAAAAAGTGCAGAACGTTAGGAAGCATCAAGAGCAAATGTACCTTGTAGAAAATGGTTTTAATTTAATTTAATTAAGTGTGAAATTGAAATTTATGAAAGAATTTCAATTTTCCAGCCTAACACATTTTCCCAAGTATTTACTTCTCCATGAATTATAAATTAGGAATATGGAGTGTACAGTAATCATATGATTCATGATTAGTGAGAAATTGTCCTTAGTGTCTTAGCAATAGCATCATTCATAATACTCCAGGTATACATCAGAGCCTTTGAATGTCACTGCTCCGGACAGAAATCTGTTACTTGTTGATGGAATCTGGACCTAATATGAAAATATGTATGCCTTCATTATCACTCAGTTTAAGTGCTGTCATTTTATTCAATGAATTTCCAATGCACAGTATTAATAGATTTCAGTAATACTGCCTAAGCCCTTATTTATCTTCTTTCTCCTGATTTTGATCTTTCTGTTCACATTGCTTGCTCCATATTAACCTGACAGCTAATTTCTCGTTTTGAGCTTTTTGCTACTGTAAAAGTTTCATACTTTATGCAGATCTTGTAGCTTTGCAGTACCTACTGTGTTAAATGTCCTTCCATGTTAAAATTCAAATCACCTCAAACCTGAGCTTTTTTGGCATATTAAATTGGAGAATTTGAGTTTAATTTACTTGTAACCAACTATTCTGTAGTTACTGAATTAATGGTGAATCTGTGATGATGTTTGTTAAGTGCTAAATTGTATCGCACAGTTTAAAAGACAAATACACTAATATTTAAAATTTGTCAAAAAATGCATTGTGCTCTTATTATTTTACACACATATTAAAAGGCCGGCAAACCCCCAGCTGCCTGTTCCAAGTAATGACAAGTACGGAGCATTTAATTGCAAAATAGTTTTCCTTGATGCCCCCTAATGGTATGGGGGTACATCCTGGCATGGCAGCCCTGGACTGGAGATGTCAATAAAAAAAAATACTGAGTGAAAAACATTAAAAAAAAATGGGACACCAAGAAACCAAAAACGCTGAGCTAATTTTTAGCCAATAAACAGACAGAAAAATGCTGGATAGTCAGAAAACTAAATCACCAAAATACTAAGAGAGTTGAGATTACCAAGAGTTAGCTGTCCCAACATAGCAATAAAGCAGCAACTGCTAAATAATGGACCACAAAATTATAGCAAGCATAATGAATCAAAATTAAGATGTAAAAAAATAAGCACACAATGAAATTGTTAGTAAAAAATAAATAAAATCAAATTCTGAGCTAAACAAGCAACCCAAATAGAAAATGAAACACCTGAAAAAGTGAAACCAAGAAAGAAAGAAAAATTGGAAATGATGCCCAATCATAACAACATGTTGTCACTTGTAATGATCACACTGGTGGTGTACCTGCCATCTGGGCATCTTACTGCCCAAGTCCTGTTCTGCTCTCTGCCAGCATTACTGTAGTTAGGGTCCTTCCCAGAAAATCCCTTAAATATGTGCAATATAGCTATTAGTATTTTAGTTTATGTTACTGTCAGATTTACCTAATAATTATTTATTGTGTATTTAAAGTATATTGTTAATTTTTGTATTGCATTTTGTATTCACAATGCTCAGAATTTAACCCATATGTAAAAAATGGGTAACACTTTATAATAACTGCACACTATGAAGCATTAGTTAAGCATGACTAAATAGTTTGTTCATCATTTAGAAAGCATCGCTTCCACATTAATTGGCATTAGCAACCACTTTTTCATAGTGTGCAGTTATTATAAAGTGTTACCGCATTTATAAAGTGGTTGCTAATGCTAATTAATGTGGAAGCGATTCTTTCTAAATGATGAACAAACTATTTAGTCATGCTTAACTAATGCTTCATAGTGTGCAGTTATTATTATTTAAAAAATGATATAATCACAGTCACCATAAACAGTATCATTCGAAGTAACTACATTGTTTTCAATGCTTTACACTTTTCTGAGTCATACCCTAATTTTAATTAGTTGTTGAATCATTCTGAATCTGCATGGCTTCTATTCTAAATTTGTGCAACTTTTAAACTGGTAATTTATAGTAGGCTGACTCTAAAGTGCACTTTGTCTTTGTTATTATATAGTAAATACATTTCAAAAAAGTTATACATTTCTACAGGCTTTGCTCCACTCTTAAAGGGAAGGCTGCTAAATTGTCTGTTGCTTGTTTAGGCTTTTTCAGGAGAAGCATTACGAAGAAAGCAGTGTACTCCTGTAAGAATGGCGGGAATTGTGAAATGGACATGTACATGCGAAGAAAGTGTCAAGAATGCCGACTTCGGAAATGTAAAGAAGTGGGAATGCTTGCAGAATGTAAGTTAGAAGCAACCACAGCCAGTAAGCACTTTTGGGATTTTGCAAATGTGATCTTTTGTGATATTCAAGCACGAGAATGTTTAATCTAAAAGGAAATCTCTACTGACCCTTCTCAGGAGTGAAACCAAACAAGAACGGTTTTATCATTAATATAAAGAATATGATACAGTTTTCAAGGAACTGGGCTAAAATAACTAAAGAATTTGCATATTATTGGCAATTAATTACAGTACATTGATTTATGTTATATTGTTTTAGCAATTAGATGGACATGTCTACTTTATTCATTGTATTTCATTTGCTCTGTCTGTTTTGAATTTCTGTACATTCAACTGTGTATTCACAAAAGAAAATATAGTAAAAGGCAATTTACAGTTCATAATACACAGTAAAAAGGTAAGAAACATTTTGGTTGATGCCTCAGCAAATGAACATCTGAAAGTAAGAAGAATGGTCAACAGGTTCAAATCCAAATTGGTAAATAACACAACAAAACTTTGAGGCTGACATAATGCAGTGTGCGCATCAATTCATGACGTGCAGTAGTTGCCGCCATCTTATATAAATGGGGTCTGACTTTGTTTACTTTACTGTTTTAGCTTCAACTTGCTATCATCGACTCTGAATTCTGGTTTTGCTACTAATTAAGCATGGGAAATGTGCTATTTAAATAAAATGTATTATTATTATTAATTAGGAAAGATTGATCATCTTACCCCAAACCTAGTTTGTTTTTTATTGTTTAGTTTTGTATTTAGAAGACTCTTTTTTGTTATATATTGATGCATTCACTGACAACACCATTGAACATATTTAATTTAAAGATAACAGGATACTAGTGTTTAACAGTTATGCAGGCCATAGACACACATATACACTGACACACATAGAGACTTTATCGGAGAAACTCTAAAATTGTGTTTAGTGAAGTCTAAAACGAGTAAATCTATCAAAAAGTTTACATTGTGATTCCATTCCACAGCTTTCTCTCTTATCACACTTGTACAAAGCTTAAATCTATTAAAAACTTTTCATCTTTGAACTTATAGCTTCTTCAGGGGTAACAGTTACGCTCCAATGTGACCATAAAATAACATCAAAACTGTGCCAATTTAAATGTTGTCTTAAATTTTTGGGAGAAGATCAACAGGAAGAAGAGCAATGTAATCATGAAGATTGTTCATCTACAGTAAAGGGTTCTTCCATAGTCTAACGGTAATCCCCATTTCCATTATATAGAGCTACTCAAAGGTTGTTTGTAATACTTGAATCAAAGATTTAACAGAAAGTAGAGCTTAAAATAAACTGTACACTTAAAACACATTCAATACAGTATTTGTTGATCTCAGTTCGTTAATGAAGCATGCTGGGCTTATGAATGATTTTATAAAAAGTAATGTCTTCATTTTACCTGGTTAGAATCCAGCTCTTCAGTTGTTTAAAATTATAACTGAACTTTTGAAGACAGTAGCGAGATCTGCTGCTTCAGCTCACTCAGCTTTTAATGCTCAATTTTGAAACTAAAAATATCAACTTTATTTTTCTCATGGTCACGTTCAGAATTTTAACAACTTCAAGATATGCTAGGGTGTACTGTAATTCGGTAACTATAACACAGTACACGAATCATTTTTTAAAGAATGCCACCCAGCTTAAATTTAAAGGTTGAAATTTCTCTGTGTACCATGAACTGTACACTGGTTGAGTATGTCTTTACAACAAAACCCATGTTCCATCAAAAATCCCCAGGTCTCAACTGACTCTGTTATTTTCACTTAACCAATCAACTTGGCATTTAGTGAGGTAGTGGAAGTTGGAGGGAATAGGTAACAGAAGTACAAGAGAAAGGTACACAGTATCTTTCTCTTTCCCAGCACAGTGTAGAAAAAAGTCCACTGTACTTATTGCAAGTACACAGGGATGAAGTATCTTATTGGAAACAAATGAATCCGTCTTCAGGTGACCTTTTTCCTTAGTGTATTTATAATACCGGTATATTTAGAAACTCTACGCTAATTCTATTTCAGTAAGTGACATCAACCATGAAAACAGGCTGCTCTCCTTCAAGATACAGCCGTTCATTTGTGAAAGATGGGAGGATCCAGTGTTATTGTTCGCTAATGAAATTCAACCAGGCTTTTCTTCTAAGTGCTTTGGGGGCCAAATCCACACTAGTATTAGCAAACTGACTGCTGTTAGCTGAATGCAGACAGCAATGGGATTAAATTCTGTGAAAGACAGGTCAATTTCCTATGTTCTGCGTGGGCAGGATGAGCCTAGGAAACAATGACAAGCTAGTGTGTCAAACTGCCAGGCAGTGGAAACACCAGACAGCTAATGTCACTGTTAAATTGCACACAAGATGTATTTTTTATAAAAATATTGTAATTACCATACATTTTGCAGATCTGCTGTTCAAACACTTCACTTTCAGTTTAATAAAAAAAATGTCTAAAGTCCTGATGGAATTATTTTTGGAACTAGATTTATTTCATTATCTGCAAGGAGGTCTTGTGTGACTTTATGTGAATTATTTGTTTTACTCTGTTCAGGAAATCTGTTGTGTGGTGTTAGTTTACTTGACCTTTCCATGTAATATTGTCGAGAGAGCCAATAGTAAAGAAGTTTTTCTTTGAATACAAACAGGCATATTGTATGCATTCTCAATATAAAGTGACTTATTATTTTAATAGATAGCAATATTATACAGAATGTTTACCATTAGTAATCAATGATCTGGTCTATTATAAAGGCTGTTACCAAATAACTACTATACAACACTATATCTCCATTTTTAAGCAACTTGCAAGGGGTCTATTCATTTTTGGGTCAACACCCATCTTTACAAGTTTACTATCTGGCTTCAATAGTTTAATTCCATTATGTACACAGAATTTCCTGCCTTCACAAATAACTTACCTGAAGTGGTTTAAATTCAGTTGCAGGGAGTGCTGGAGCCTATCCCAACTAGCATTGGGCGCAAGGCAGGATGCCAGCCTGCCCACCACAGGGCGCACACACACAGACACACACCAAGCACACACTAGGGAAAATGTAGTGTTGCCAATTCACCTAACCTACATGTCTTTGGATTATGGGAGGAAACCAGATCATCCGGAGGAAACCCAACCAGACACGGGAGAACATGCAAACTCCACACAGGGAGTACAGAGTACATAAACCCAGGTCTCCTTACTGTGAGGCAGCAAAACTTAAATATGTCACTTCCTTCTCCATTTACTTAATAAATACCTCAGATGCTACTCAACTTACTCTTCCTAGTAGAGCTTACCACAGAAACGTGCCATGTCCAGAAAACAATTTCAGGATGTCTTTAGTGATGTGAATTCCTTAAGTCAAAGGGAACCCCATGTTTATGTTTACAGCAGTGAAAACTAATCAATCGTTTCTTATTTGCAAAACTGTCTTTTGCCACTCATTCCTTATTTCTTTTGGATCTACATAATGAAACCTAAGTTATATCTTTTAATCTTAAGAGTACATTTTATTCAATTATTCAATCATGAGGTCTCTGGAAAGGGGTGGGTGGCAGTCCCGATATCTATGCAAAAAGGATGAAGGTCCAAGTCTTTAGAGTCCTGGTGCTTCCTGTCTTGCTATATGTTTGCGAGACATGGCTGCTATCCAGTGACCTGAGACGAAGACTGGACTCCTTTGGTACTGTGTCACTCCAGAAAATCCTTGGGTATCATTGGTTTGACTTTGTGTTGAATGAGTGGTTGCTCATGGAGTCCCGAATGAGGCAGATTACCTTCATTGTGAGGGAGCGTCAGTTATGGCACTACGGCCATGTGGTGCATTTCCCTGAGGGTGATCCAGCTCGTGAGATCCTCATTGTTGGTGACCCGAGTGGCTGGACCAGGCCAAGGGGTTGCCCACGTAACACCTGGCTGCGGCAGATAGAGGGTCATTTCCGGATCTTGGGACTAGACTGCGTGTATGCCTGGGGTATTGCCAACCGGGATCCCGAGTTGTTTCGTCGTGTGGTGAGTGTGGCAATGCACTGTACTAGTGCATGCTCGCCAACTTGACTTGACTTGATTCAATCAGAAATTGACTACATGGTCATTTCTTTGTCATTCTGATAACAGGGTTTTGTTTCAAATAAATCAAAAGAATCTGGGAAAAGCACTTCACCACAGTATTAAAAAAGGAATAAAATTTTACTTGTATCTTTTGCATTGAAGGCCAAAACAATGTATGGATTACCAATAAACACTTCTTTGTGGCTTTACACAAGACTGCAACAAAGAGATATACTGCAGATCAATCAGACTGAGGAGCAGATCTATACCCCAGCCTTGAATAAAGGTTCTATAAAGCAGAGGCAGTAACATAAGATGACAGATTTTTATGGCATCAGAATTACTTCTGTTGAAGAATACGGGCCTCTCTGTTCAAAAAGATGAACAGCAATCTGCATGAAGTTACAAATACTGTGCCAATGTTTCATTTGTGATCAAGACAAAGATCAAAACTTCTGGGATGGGATGTTTGAGAGGAAATATTATTGTTTCATAATTTTCTGCTAGAATGTTCTTCTTCTGCTTATAGGGTTAAAATAACTTATTTTATCTTTTTGTTGACTAGGATGACTATTTAGTTAATTTTGCATTATTAGTGAGTTTTGTTCAGTTTTTAATGCTACTAAAAAAAGAATTCTAAAATCAAATTGTGTGCTTTAGATTTGCAAGGTACCCTTAAAAATTCTCACGGTATCTAAAAATGTTAATTTGTATACTATGACTAGTAGTCTTAAGCTTCTATTGCAGTTTTAAGAAAATGATCATATTTAGCAAGGGAAGGATTAATTATTATGCGGTGATCTACACTCAGATGCAGGTAGCATTTTGTGTTGATATTTTCCTTTACGTCAAGAGAGTTTAATTGACCTGCATGCTGTATAATCCATTTTGAAAAGTTCTTTACTGTTGTTGAAAACTGTCTTTACTTTCCTCAAATCAGCGATAAATATCATTTATAGTCAATCCGTGCTAATCATTTCTCACACAAATGATTGTGTCATGGATAAGCACAATATTACTCTTTTTGCATCCTCTAACACCATTATTCTCTAATTATATCAATTTGTAACAGACTATCCATCTATCCATCCATCCACCCATCCATCCAGTAACAGAGCTGCCTAATCCACTTCAGGGTTACAGCTAAAGGAAATTTATCTTGGAAGCATTTATTGCAAGTAGGCCTCGTAAAATAACATGGAATAGAACTTTAATTAACAACACATGAGCTGTTTCTACATATCGAACTGGACTTGATATTTTCATAAAGGGAAACAGGTTTCAAATTTCATGGGCTTTTCATATATAATTTATAACTTTGCTGGTAATTAAATGTCATTTCTAACAGCATGTTATGTTTTCTTCATTTTTATCCCACTGACTAAATGCTGTGTTTGACAGGCTTACTTACAGAAATACAGTGCAAATCAAAAAGGCTCAGGAAAAACACAAAACAATCTTTTGAAGAAAGAGAAGGTGAATCTGAGGAGTTGGAAGGTGCAGATACCAAGCAAGTCACATCAACAACTAAGGTTTCTAAGGTAACTCAAAATACTAATAAACTGTACACATACTGGATCTACAGTATAGCCAGTTATATTCGTTCCTACTTAATACAGTTCTAAGTTATGGAGTTATAGCAGTGCTGAATGCAAGGCAGTTACTCAACCACAAAGCATATCTATGCACACAGAAGCATTTATTACATGGGGACAATGTCAAACCACCAAGAAATGTGACATGCACAGTTCAGAACAGGGAGTAAATCTAGAAAATCCATAGAAACACACACGCACATAGACATAACAGGAACATACAAATTCAATGATGACAATGACCAGGGAAGGATTCAGAAAAGTTTAGCAAACATGGGCAAGTAAATATCATTTAAATAATGAACTCACACAAAATGCTCTGAATTATAAAGAAGAGAAAACAACAGGAAAAAAATTTAAATAAAATGTTATTCTTACATTAACAAACTTTGGATATAGTAACTGCATTTCTCATAATTTACTTTTTTTTATATTTGTCTGTTGTATAGGAGAAGGCTGAACTTAACCAGGAACAAGAAACTCTCCTCAGTTACATTGTAGAAGCCTACAATAAATGTCGCATTCCACAGGATATGGCAAAGAAATTAGTAAGTCAAGCACTTAATTTTTAACATTTAACATGCAGGATTTTTATCATTGTATGCCTTGTATAACATGGAAATTAGAATAGCATTAACTAACTAACATAGTCTGTGGTGCTGAAATACAATTGTTAATTCAGCATTTATGCCAGAAATTAGAGCCAAAAGTAAACTTAATAGAGATTCTTACTTGATTAGTAAATGTACAATAAAGGATTTGCTAAAGAAAAAAAAAATTACAATGTATATAGTACACTACAACACACTGGTGCTAACCGTAAGACATATGAATAATATGAGAGTAACTATGAGAGGGAAATTAGAAATACCAAAAGACAAGCAAGTAGAGAAGGATTCTGCCACTAATATAACTGATGTTCTTTTAGCAGAATATGATCAGGGATCTATCTATCTATCTATCTATCTACCTATCTATCTGTTATATAGTGCCTTATCAATCTATCTATCTGTTATATAGTGCCTTATCTATCTATCTATCTATCTATTATATAGTTCATTATCTATCTATCTGTTATATAGTGCCTTATCTATCTATCTATCTGTTATATAGTGCCTTATCTATCTATCTGTCTATCTATCTATTATATAGTGCCTTATCTATCTATCTATCTATTATATAGTTCCTTATCTATCTATCTATCTATCTATCTATTATATAGTGCCTTATCTATCTATGTATTATATAGTGCCTTATCTATCTATCTATGTATTATATAGTGCCTTATCTATCTATCTATCTATCTATCTATCTATCAGTACCCTTAAGTGATTGTATTTTCTATTTTACCTTTAATGTCTTCTAATATTTGTATATCTCTTCAATGTTTTTACTCTGTCCACTAAGAACAACTTTGTAAATTAATTGAATTAAAAAATGTATATTTTATATAATATTCAGCTAACCTACAGATTGTAAAGAAGTGTAACTACTCCAATCCATATAGTAAATATTAAAGCCTCCAGTTTTCTGTCAGAAAAGGTTTAGTAAGCAAACTCCATACTGAAGTAACTCGTAGACCACCTAGCTTAGGAGAAAAAGCATTAAAGCAAACACTGACGTAACGTTTTGCTTTGATATCAATAAAAAATTCTTTAAAAAATAATTTGAATTCCAGGATATAAGGCCATAATTACAATCATATATATTGTTATATAGCAGATGGTTTTGTCCAAAGTAACTTTAGATTCCTTTAAGTTAATTCAAAAATGAAAGCAGGAGGTGCTTTGTTAGAAGTAAGAACTGTGATACTTTGAGAAATCAAAATAAAATAGATAGATGAAAATAAATCGATCCAGATAAAGACTAACTTTAACAATTTTTCTCCTGTTCAGCTTCAAGATCAATTTAGTACTGAAGAAAATTTTCTTTTGCTCACAGAAATGGCTACAAGCCAAGTGCAAGTGCTAGTGGAATTCACCAAAAAGTTGCCTGGTATGTTATTTCAATTTATTTGCGTTTATTACATATGTTTCCTTTAGTGCCTTTTTTTGAAGAAACACAAGGAATATGCAAGAATACAAAAAAAGATAACACTTAAGGTATTTGCAAAAATCCACCTATTACTTATATACTTCTATGTGACAAATCCTTAACAAATTCTTTGTTTGGTATCGCTTACCAAGCCCAGTAAAATGGTTACAATCTGACATACTAAACTAATGTTTCTCTTGATATTGCATACTTCAGTACAAGAGCTGTGTATCCATCATATTCAAAAGTAATTTAACCAGCATATCATAAGCTCTTAACATACCACATTGCACAGATTAATTACCACTTTAATGATAATTCGAAATGTTATTAAGACTAAAAGACTTAACTTTAAGTTTGTGTTACATGAAAGTGTATGAGTAGTAGATGCAATGTCTAAACTAAAGTGTTACCAAAATTTGCAATTCAAGTCAAGCATCTTCCTGTTTAACATCAATTTGTTCACAAACTCTGACGTCGCTAAATTAAAACTTCAAGTTGTTTTGTATTTACAATTGCATAACTATAATGAGTGTGGGCAGGACAGATACCCCAGAACCATGGTGGGGGTCCACTGTGAATGCATGGTTGTTGTTTCTTAAAGCTTTATTATGATTGTGCCTTCCTATTTGACATCAGAATTTTAAAGTAAACAGCGTCATCATTTTCACTATGAAGGACTAGGTTTCAATGACTATTGGGCTTTTATGCAGCCTAAATGCTTGCTATAGCTCATTGATGGTGGTCACATTTAATTAAACCTAATTTAATATACATTTTTTGCTAAAGGGTCCATCACATTCTAGTTACACCATTGTGTATAGAGTATATATCTGTGCAAAAAGACTGAGAGACACAGAAAGGTGCAGGATTAATGTGAGTAAACTCAGTGTGAAGTTCAGGCAGGGTACTTATACCTACTGAGAAGCTATGGGTGGTCTCAGCCTTACTGTTTAAAGGACATCACAGAATCATCTCACTCTGTTCTTAAAGGTCTCAGATCTTGCTATCATCGTCTCCTTAGTCAAAACTTGTCTAAATGATTATGAATATATCATACATTTTTGTATTTCAGGTGTGATTTGCAAATCTTTGTGTAAACTCTATATTGCATAACATGGTTATATGTTATTGGTCTAAATTTGGGAATAAAATCAGGTTACTTGTTAGATCCAAACTGGTCTGGTGTGTGTCTCCAGGAGTGTGTACAAGTGGGTTTGGAGGAGGGATAGATGAATAATGCAGCATTAATGTCCCTGTTACACAGAATGATCAGGATTTCGGTTACAGTGCCTTCTTGATCTCTTTGGATGGTCTTGCGTAAGAGACAGTTTTTGAGTCACAGTTACAATAGTTTAGTAAGTAGGGTAGAGTTAAAATATTTATTAAAAGACTAACAGAATTAATAATAGTTATGTTTTTAACATCCCATCACTTGCTTTCCTATTCCGAACCTGTAGCATTTTGTTATTCATCATCAAAAACCATCATAACCAAATGAGCCTAATGGACTGAAGTTCTCTTCAAGCATTTTGTGTGCTTTTCTGAATAAATAACTGTATTTCTTCCTTGCAGGATTTCAAACCCTTGACCATGAAGACCAAATTGCTTTGATTAAAGGTTCAGCCGTAGAAGCCATGTTCCTTCGTTCAGCACAAATATTTAACCGGAAACTTCCCCAGGGTCACAATGTGGTACTGGAAGAAAGAATTCGGAAAAGTGGTATAGTATTATTATTACTGCTACAACTATTACCATTAGTGCTGATAGCAAAAGTAATATATCCGATATTTCTAGAAGCAAGAAACAACCTGACAGATGTGCAAATAGTAACCTAATTATTTTTTAAGATGTTATATTCATTATTGTTTAAGAAGAACACATTTGCTTAAAGAAATTAATATAGAACCTGAACAAAATCACAAAAATAAAAATATTTTAAAAATCTGAATTAAAAAATATTTTTTTAAACTGTTAAATGGTTCTTATTTTGTCTTTGATACTATATTTATAGTAAATTATACATACCTTACAAGTAATTACCACAATTCCTCAGCATAGTTTTTAACAACTTTAAGTGGCAAAGCATTGCTAAGATTATTAATTACTAAAAGTCTCTGTTCCACATGCATATTATGTGCCTCCATACATCATTATGTGCTTTAAATAATGGTTAAGTCGAAATAATTTAAATTACTGAACAGTTTTAACAATGTTGCACTTATTAGAAGAACATGTTCCACATATCTTAAGATGAGAACAAAACGAGTGGCTTCCTCCCAATCCCATGGCCATGAATATTTTAAACCCAGATGATGTTCCTACAAATCACTGAATTATTATTACATCGAAAAGCTACACAACAGAAATAATTCACAAGTCAGTTGCACCAGGTAAAACACCAGAATGTGCCTATAGGCATAATGACTATGATATATGGATTGGTTCTGACCTCCACCATTGTATTAAATCATTGCTGTTAACAGGATGTTATAAATGACTCAAGTCAGCATGTGATTTTACAGCACCCAGGGTTCTCATTTTGCGAAATTGGAAAAAAAAAAAACCTCATTATTTTTACTTCACTGCACTTTTACACTTATAATAACATATATTGTGTACTGTAACTAAAGACTTTTTTTTGGAACACTAAAATGAGACCAAACTTCAAAAAAAGATGAGACAAGTGTGTAGTTACTCATGGGAATTAATTGTTCCAAGCTACACATTTTTGTGATTTTTTAACATACGTGGACAATGCATAAAGTCCCTACCACAGTATTGTACATTGTAGACTGTCCTGAGAAGAGCTGTGTTACTAGCTGGACTAGGTCAGACAGACTTTGCCTTGCCTCTTGTTAATGACCATAGACTCCAGAGGTTTACAATAATTTCATTGGAATATCTGGAGACTTGAAATTTCATTTTCTCTGCCCTATTGAGGTGGCCTAATATAATTTTATTAATGAACTCTGAATCCAGAATGGCAGACATGCCAAAAAACACATCAACAAAAAAGAATTACAGAAGGAATTTATTTTTCTTAAAAGATACGTAGAAATAGTAATACACATAAAGAAAAATAGCAAACAATCCACTGAAGAACATGATTTTATACTATAGCCCTGCACCTGCCTACCTTTATTTCTTCTATAATGGTGGCTTATCCTCCTCTATCTCCTTTCTAGGCATGTTATTGCCTCTACTTCACTCCTGACTCCAAGCTCATCTCCCAGAGATCCAAAGACAGGAGGTAATTTTAAGATAAAACTTGAGAGCACTGCTGGTGCCAGATCCTGCCTCCCAAGAAATAGTTCCAAGTCATCCAGAACCCTTTTCAGATGAGGATGGCACCACAACATGAATTCTCCTGCTGGAGGCCCTAGGTGCCATTGTCCTCTAATTCCTTGTACTCCAGGACACCTTGTTGTCCCAACAACGGATCATTCTAAATAACCTCCTGTGCCAGAGGTTACCACCCATTCCAGGAAATGTTTCACACAACTCCTTGGATGGGTTGACAGTCTCCTTATAATGTGGCCTGGTGTCTGGTATCCCTTCACAATGTATATGATAATCTCTGTGAGAAGAAATTGTTTGCCCACATGCCCACTACCCTCATGCTACAGCAGCACACTCCCCTAATAACACTATACTTATCTCCCAAACCCAGACTCAAAGCAGCATTAGCTTCATATACCTATAGAAGCTAATGCTGCTTTCATATACCTTTAGAAACACTTCTGAGGTCACTTCTCACATCAAAGCAAACCTTTCCTTGCTAGAGCAATATAAACTAAAGCACACTTTAACATATGTCTGGGCTCTGCATGCAGTTATTGCATTTGATCTATTCAATTCAATTCAACTGAAAAGTGGGAGAGGCATAGAGAACTTCAAGTTCAAGGCTTATTATCATGTGTGCATAGGTTAGGTTAGGTTGGGAGCATGCGCTGATAGTTAGCGCATTGCCACACCCACCACACACCGAACAACCTGGACTGGGACCCAAGTGCAGCAGGTGACACCTCTGCATCACATTGGAACAGTGTAAGGTTTTTTTTAAGGTGGCTGGAGTAAAAATCTTGCATTGTCTCCCTCAGACTAGTTACAGTAGTTTGACACCAATGACAGACAAAAAAGACACTGAATATAGTATTATACATTTAATGATACATACGTACATGTGACAAAATTGGCCCTATGGATTTATACTGTATGTATGTACAGTGCATCACGTTTTCCACATTTTGTTATGTTACAGCCTTATTCCAAAATGGATTAAATTCATTTTTTTCCTCAGAATTCTACACACAACACCCCATAATGACAACATGAAAAACGTTTACTTGAGGTTTTTGCAAATTTATTAAAAATAAAAAAAATGAGAAAGCACATGTACATACAGTGGTGTGAAAAACTATTTGCCTCCTTCCTGATTTCTTATTCTTTTGCATGTTTGTCACACAAAATGTTTCTGATCATCAAACACATTTAACCATTAGTCAAATATAACACTAGTAAACACAAAATGCAGTTTTTAAATGATGGTTTTTATTATTTAGGGAGAAAAAATCCAAACCTACATGGCCCTGTGTGAAAAAGTAATTGCCCCCTGAACCTAATAACTGGTTAGGCCCCCCCTAGCAGCAATAACTGCAATCAAGCGTTTGCGATAACTTGCAATGAGTCTTTTACAGCTCTGGAGGAATTTTGGCCCACTCATCTTTGCAGAATTGTTGTAATTCAGCTTTATTTGAGGGTTTTCTAGCATGAACTGCCTTTTTAAGGTCATGCCATAGCATCTCAATTGGATTCAGGTCAGGACTTTGACTAGGCCACTCCAAAGTCTTCATTTTGTTTTTCTTCAGCCATTCAGAGGTGGATTTGCTGGTGTGTTTTGGGTCATTGTCCTGTTGCAGCACCCAAGATCGCTTCAGCTTGAGTTGACAAACAGATGGCCGGACATTCTCCTTCAGGATTTTTTGGTAGACGGTAGAATTCATGGTTCCATCTATCACAACAAGCCTTCCAGGTCCTGAAGCAGCAAAACAACCCCAGACCATCACACTACCACCACCATATTTTACTGTTGGTATGATGTTCTTTTTCTGAAATGCTGTGTTCCTTTTACGCCAGATGTAACGGGACATTTGCCTTCCAAAAGTTCAACTTTTGTCTCATCAGTCCACAAGGTATTTTCCCAAAAGTCTTGGCAATCATTGAGATGTTTCTTAGCAAAATTGAGACGAGCCCTAATGTTCTTTTGCTTAACAGTGGTTTGCGCCTTGGAAATCTGCCATGCAGGCCGTTTTGCCCAGTCTCTTTCTTATGGTGGAGTCGTGAACACTGACTTTAATTGAGGCAAGTGAGGCCTGCAGTTCTTTAGACGTTGTCCTGGGGTCTTTTGTGACCTCTCGGATGAGTCATCTCTGCGCTCTTGGGGTAATTTTGGTCGGCCGGCCACTCCTGGGAAGGTTCACCACTGTTCCATGTTTTGCCATTTGTGGATAATGGCTCTCACTGTGGTTTGCTGGAGTCCCAAAGCTTTAGAAATGGCTTTATAACCTTTACCAGACTGATAGATCTCAATTACTTCTGTTCTCATTTGTTCCTGAATTTCTTTGGATCTTGGCATGATGTCTAGCTTTTGAGGTGCTTTTGGTCTACTTCTCTGTGTCAGGCAGCTCCTATTTAAGTGATTTCTTGATTGAAACAGGTGTGGCAGTAATCAGGCCTGGGGGTGTCTACGGAAATTGAACTCAGGTGTGATACACCACAGTTAGGTTATTTTTGAACAAGGGGGCAATTACTTTTTCACACAGGGCCATGTAGGTTTGGATTTTTTCTCCCTAAATAATAAAACCATCATTTAAAAACTGCATTTTGTGTTTACTTGTGTTATATTTGACTAATGGTTAAATGTGTTTGATGATCAGAAACATTTTGTGTGACAAACATGCAAAAGAATAAGAAATCAGGAAGGGGGCAAATAGTTCTTCACACCACTGTAAGTATTCACAGTCTTTGCGATGAAGCTCAAAATTGAGCTCAGGTGCATCCTGTTTCCCCTGATCATCCTTGAGATGTTTCTGCAGCTTAACTGGAGTCCACCTGTGGTAAATTCAGTTGATTCGACATGATTTGGAAAGGCACACACCTGTCTATAGAAGGTCCCACAGTTGACAGTTCATGTCAGAGCACAAACCAAGCATGAAGTCAAAGGAATTGTCTGTAGACCTCCGAGACAGGATTGTCTCGAGGCACAAATCTGGGGAAGGTTACCGAAAAATGTCTGCTGCTTTGAAAGTCCCAATGAGCACAGTGGCCTCCATCATCCATAAGTGGAAGAAGTTCTAAACCACCAGGACTCTTCCCAGAGCTGGCCGGGCATCTAAACTGAGCAATCGGGGGAGAAGGGCCTTAGTCAGGGAGGTGACCAAGAACCCGATGGTCACTCTGTCAGAGCTCCAGAGGTCCTCTGTGAAGAGAGGAGAACCTTCCAGAAGGACAACCATCTCTGCAGCAATCCACAAATCAGGCCTGTATGGTAGAGTGGCCAGACGGAAACCACTCCTTAGTAAAAGGCACATGGCAGCCCGCCTGGAGTTTGCCAAAAGGCACCTGATGGACTCTCAGACCATGAGAAACAAAATTCTTTGGTCTGATGAGACAAAGATTGAACTCTTTGGTGTGAATGCCAGGTGTAACGTTTGGAGGAAACCAGGCACCGCTCATCACCAGGCCAATACCATCCCTACAGTGAAGCATGATGGTGAAGGCATCATGCTGTGGAAGGCAGGAACTGGGAGACTAGTCAGGATAAAGGGAAAGATGACTGCAGCAATGTACAGAGACATCCTGGATGAAAACCTGCTTCAGAGCGCTCTTGACCTCAGACTGGGGCGATGGTTCATCTTTCAGCAGAACAACGACCCTAAGCACACAGCTAAGATATCAAAGCAGTGGCTTCAGGACAACTCTGTGAATGTCCTTGAGTAGCCCAGCCAGAGCCCAGACTTGAATCCGATTGAACATCTCTGGAGAGATCTTAAAATGGCTGTGCACCGACGCTTCCCATCCAACCTGATGGAACTTGAGAGGTGCTGCAAAGAGGAATGGTCGAAACTGGCCAAAGATAGGAGTGCCAAGCTTGTGGCATCATATTCAAAAAGACTTGAGGCTGTACAGTAATCCCTCCTCGATCGCTGGGTTTGCTCCAGAACCCCGCGATAGACGAAAATCCGCAAAGTAGAAACCATATGTTTGTGTAGTTATTTTTATATATTGTAGCGACCCGGCAGCAGCGCTGGCAGCGTGTTGCATTTTGGGTAATTTATGTAAATAGCATTGTGGGTAATTTATGTAAAAGCTGATTGTTGTGTTAAATTAACCAAGTAATATAATTGTGTTTCCTGTTGTAATTATTGTATGTGTCTGTGCTCAACTGGTGGGGTGGGTTGGGTTGTTGCCGTCCGGGGGTTATATGAATGTAAATAGTTACCATCGATAAGAAAGATGGCTTCATTATTGACCTTGGCAATGGCTAAGCAAATGAGTTAAGCTTTGTTTTTGCTGACTATCTGCTCTAATAAAGAGATACAACAGGACAGAGCTGTGTATTGCTAAGATTTCTATCGAAGCAATTATTACCGAGACACTCGGAGTCGGGCGGTGTATGGGACACGAGTGCTCGCTACCTAAAGAGCTGGGTGCAGCTGCATGCATAACGCTGGCAGTCCGCTAGCCTACAGCTTGGGAGAGGTGCACGGCAGAGTACGGCTCTAAAAACTTTAAGACTCAACCACGGGTCGCTACATTGGTGTTAAAAGTGGGATACCAGGCTGTTTAGAAGACGCTGTTATGGAACAGAGTCTTGAAGAATTAGAGCGTGCCATCTTAGAGAACAGCGCTACGTTAGAGCGCCTGATCAGCGGAACTGTGCGGAGAAAAGAGGCAAACAGGCCTGATGGTGCCAGTATTCCCCGGACAGTGTTACAATCTTCTAGGCACGTCCAGAATGAACATTTAACTACAGCAACGATACCTCAGGTTACCAGCCGGCCGGTCCTCTTTTCACGGTCACCTGCTAAGCTACCGCGATACAGCGGATTGACGCCCTTAGAGCCATACCTTGCACAAGTAGATCTGGCCGCCCTACACAATGGATGGAGCTGCGAGGAAGCTGCGACACACTTGGCCCTTGCCTTGGAGGGTCCCGCACTTCAGGTACTCATTGATCTGCCATCGGAGGAGTGTTGAGATCTTCAGGCTCTCACCGCTGCTCTCACCCGTCGCTTTGGACAAAGAACCTCAGCAGAATGCAGCAGAGAAAAGCTGACTAGCCGACGTCGGCGTGAAGGTGAGAGTGTAGGAGCCTTTGCCGCTGACATCAGGGTATATTCACGAAAAGGTTACCCTACTTTCTCGACAGCAGCGAGGGAGGAACTCAGTCTTCATGCTTTCCTGCGGGACTCACACCAGAACGTCTCCGCCAGCATGTCTGTCTGTTGTCACCCCGAGATTTGAGCGAGGCACTGCGAGAGGCTGAGCGGGCTGAAGAGGTACTACAGGCTGAGTCACCGACAAGACGAACACCACGCCCGAGTCGACTAACGAGAGCAGTTGAACGAAGGGCAGAAGGGGACCTGTCTGAGGTAGTGGAGGGCAGTCGCGCCCAAATAACATCAACCCCCCGACAGAGACAACGAGTAGACCGCTGTTTCCGCGCGGGAACCAGGGCACTTTGCCAGGGATTGCCCTGCTCCAAGTCCTTTGCCTCGCATAACATCACCGCGGAAACAACCTCGGGTGAGGCCGTGAGGGGACCCTCGCTCGCTTTTCAGCCCCTCCACAATGACGGCCTTAAAGTGGGGCGCTGTGGATTTTCCACTGGACTATACCTAGACTGCACTATTGACGGGTGGCCATGCAGTGCTTTAGTGGACACGGGTCCACTATTTGTTTGCTACAAAAGGAGTGTTGCCCAAACCGCTGGTCTTCTTCCAGAGGACTGGACCCCACAAATAGCTTAACTACGACTGTTACGGGTGAACGGACAGTAATGCCCGGAAAGAAACTGTTATCTGTGTTGGTAGGGACGAGCCAGACCAGCCACGAATTCTGGCTTGTGGACATTAAAGACAAGTGCATTATTGGGTTGGACTTGTTGGCCCACTGGGGAGCACGTGTTGATGTGTCAAGGGCCGCCCTTTGTTTTGGTAATGAGACTGTGCCGCCCAGTCGGGCTGGAACCGCCCTGGAAGGACTGCCAGAGTGGATTCACCTGGACACCACTGCTCACCGCTCCCAACCATTGTTTGGAAGTTGCAGAGAACCCCAGGAGAGTATTGCTGGACAGACAAATTCATCGCACGACCCCCCATCAGCTGAGACGGTTGCCGCTGTAGAGGAATTGGGCCATCGAAGTGGTGAACATCTGAGCACGCCACAGCAGGAGCAACTCCAACAATTACTGAATGACTTTGTGGACATTTTTGCTCGAGAGGAGGACTGCACCAGAACCTCGTTAGTAAAACACCACATTGACACTGGCCACGCCGCCCCATTTGTTTGCGCCCCCACCGATTGCCCCTTGTAAAACGCCAAGCTGCCGAAGAATTGATTCGCGAGATGGTAACCAACGACATTATTGAACCTTCGGACAGTCCCTGGGCCGCACTCATGGTCATGGTGCGGAAGAAAACGGGGGGTTGGCGCCCTTGTGTGGACTTTCGTAAATTAAATGCAGTCACTAGAAAAGACTCTTACCCATTGCCCCGCATCGATGATGCATTGGACTATGTGGCTGGATCCCGTTGGTTCAGCACCTTGGACTTGCGCAGTGGATATTGGCAGGTAGAACTGGCATCAGAGGACCGACCCAAAACTGCATTCACCATCGGACAAGGGCTGTGGCAGTTTAAGGTAATGCTTTGGACTTTGTAATGCACCGGCCACCTTTGAAAGACTAATGGAGCGGGTCCTAAAAGACATTCCCCGAACCCGTTGTGTGGTCTATTTGGATGACCTGTTGATTCATGCCAGAGACTTTGACCAGGCTGTGCACAATTTAAGGGAGGTCCTGACCGCCATTCGTAGCGTCGAGTTGCGGTTGAACCCTGAAAAATGTAATCTTCTCGCCCGACAGACCCAGTTTTTAGGACACGTAATCAGCAAGAGTGGGGTGGCTACCGACCCAGCAAAGGTGGCTGCCGTGAGCAACTGGCCCCCACCAGCCAACATCACCGAACTGCGGAGCTTCCTGGGTTTAGCCTCGTACTACAGGAGGTTTGTAAAAGACTTTGCAACCATTGCCAGCCCCTTGCACCGACTGACGAGTAAGGGCCAACAGTTTGGGTGGACGGAGGATTGCGCAGCCGCTTTCCAACAACTGAAAGCTGCCCTCGCCAGCGCCGGTCCTGGCTTACCCTGACCCCAACCAACCTTTTGTTGTGGACACTGACGCTAGCAATGTGGGAATTGGGGCTGTACTCTCACAGAAGGGGAAGGCTGGAGAGAGAGTGGTAGCTTATTACAGCTGCAGCCTCAGTCGACCGGAGAGAAATTACTGCATCACCCGGCGGGAGCTGTTGGCAGTGATCTTAGCGGTACGGCACTTTCGGCCCTACCTATTGGGCACTAGGTTCACGCTGCGGACTGACCATGCTAGCCTCACCTGGATGTTAAATTTCCAGTAACCAGAGGGCCAGGTGGCAAGGTGGATGGAGATCCTCCAGGAGTGCGATTTCGAGGTACAGCACCGACCGGGACGACAGCATGCCAACGCTGATGCCCTCTCCAGGCATCCATGCCTCAGCAACGAGTGTCGATATTGCCGCTGACAGGAAGAAAGGGTTCTGGGGCCATCATCAGCATCCGCAAGGCCAGATGACACTGTTACAGGCGAACGACCAAGCGCTAGAGAAGGTAAAGGGCTGGTTGGAGACCCAAGAATGTCCCGACTGGCAAACCGTGTCTTCACAGGGGCCTGAACTCAAGTTACTACACTCCCAGTGGGGCAACTTGGAGTTGCACGATGGCGTAATTTACAGACGGTGGCAAGCACCCAGGGGGGGGATTGACCGACTACAACTGCTGGTTCCCCAGGCTTTGCGTGCCAAGGTCCTCTGATGGGTCCATGGAGCAGCTGGATCCGGACACTACGGAAACGCTAAGACAGTGCGTCGACGCGGCAGCGTTCTATTGGCCCGGTGTCGGCAAGACGCGGAGCTGCACGTCCACTACTGTGACATCTGCACTGCGCAAAAAGGACCTGGTCAACGTTCTCACGCGCCGTTGCAACAGTACCTTGTCGGGGCACCCATAGAGAGAATCGGAGTGGACGTACTGGGTCCTTTTCCTGTAACTGAAGCCGGAAATCGTTTTATTTTAGTTGCGATTGATTATTTCACTAAATGGCCAGAGGCGTATGCAGTTCCGGATCAGAGTGCCTCCACAGCAGCACAAAAACTAGTGGATGAAATGTTCACTCGATTTGGGGTTCCGGAAGAACTGCACAGTGATCAAGGGCGAAACTCGAGAGCCGCTTTGTTCAGGGAGGTGTGTCAGCGACTGGGGGTGAAAAAGACTAGAACCACCCCCCTTCACCCGCAAAGTGATAAACTGGTCGAGCGATTTAATCGCACCCTGGCCACTCAACTGGCGATCCTGACTAGTCATCACCAGCGAGACTGGGACCAACATTTGCCTCTGGTCCTGTGGGCATATGCCAATGCACACCAGCGGGGCTGATGTTCGGGAGAGAACTGCGCACGCCAGTGGATTTGGTGTTTGGCTTGCCCCCTGAGCCTGAGATTTTTGGTGGGCCCGAACTGGATTATTTTAGACGGTTGAAAGAGCGCCTGGACACTGTTCATCGACTGGCCAGGGAGGCCTTAGAGGGAGCTGGAGCTCGCCAGAAACGGGCTTATGACACACGGGCTCATGGCCTGACGCTGAAACCAGGAGACAAAGTGTGGGTATTTTGCCCGCAACGAAAACGGGGACTGTCTCCTAAATTGACTCACCATTGGCAGGGACCTGGAGAAATTTTGGACAAAATATCGGAGGTAGTTTTCCGAGTCCGAATGCCTGGACGGGGCAGATGGGTGGTGCTGCACAAGGACTGGTTGGCACCATACCACCCACTGGCCCCAGAACAAGAAAGACTTGAGAATCCAAGCGGCTCTCCAACCTCCACCCCCAGGCGCCGAGACAGACATTGACAGTCTCAGGACTGAGCCTGACACGCAGTGATGGTACATCAGGCAGGCGGCGCGTCCGTCGCCGGCCAGGACATTTGCTCGATTTTTACTGTGATGAGTAGGGTTGTGGGGACACTAACCCTCTTGGGGCTGTGTAGCGACCCGGCAGCAGCGCTGGCGGCGTGTTGCATTTTGGGTAATTTATGTAAATAGCATTGTGGGTAATTTATGTAAAAGCTGATTGTTGCGTTAAATTAACCAAGTAATATAATTGTGTTTCCTGTTGTAATTATTGTATGTGTCTGTGCTCAACTGGTGGGGTGGGTTGGGTTGTTGCCATCCGGGGGTTATTTGAATGTAAATAGTTACCATCGATAAGAAAGATGGCTTCATTAATGACCTTGGCAATGGCTAAGCAAATGAGTTAAGCTTTGTTTTTGCTGACTATCTGCTCTAATAAAGAGATACAACAGGACAGAGCTGTGTATTGCTAAGATTTCTATCGAAGCAATTATTACCAAGACACTCGGAGTCGTGCGGTGTATGGGACACGAGTGCTCGCTACCTAAAGAGCTGGGTGCAGCTGCGTGCATAACGCCCAGTCCGCTAGCCTACAGCTTGGGAGAGGTGCACGGCAGAGTACGGCTCTAAAAACTTTAAGACTCAACCACGGGTCGCTACAATAATTTAAGCCCTTATAAACTCTCCCACACTGTTAACATTATTAGAGCCCTCTAGGCATGAAATAACACCCTTTAGTCAAAAGTTTAAACTGTCCTCCATGACAAGACAGAGATGACAGTTCTTTCTCACAATTAAAAGAATGCAAATAGATCTTCTTCTCTTCAGGAGCAGAGAATTTCAGAGGGAGAGAGAGAGAGCGCTCGCAAAGAAAAGCAAACAATCAAAAATCAATACTTGTGCTTTTAAGTTTGCCGCGGCATTTTTTAGAGGAGCGTTAGTATCTTCTAAGCAAACAGCCTCTGTGCAACAGCCCTCTGCTCACATCTCCTCCGCCAGGCGCAGAGAACATCAGAGAGAGAGCGAAATTAAAGCAACAATCAAAAAATCAATACGTGTGCTTTTGTGCTTTTAAATATGCCGAGCACCGCAATAAAGCGCCATTTTTTTAGAGGAGCGTCAGTATCTTTTAAGCAAACAGCCTCTGTGCAAACAGCCCCTCCATCAGGCGCAGAGAATGTCAGAGAGGGTGAGAGAAAGGCAGAGACAAGCAAACAATCAAGCTCCGCGCGGGATGCATATCTTATAGCATTGAGGAGTTTTAGTTAATATGTAATACATGCTCTGATTGGGTAGCTTCTAAGCCATCCGCCAATAGCGTCCCTTGTATGAAATCAACAGGGCAAACAAACTGAGGAAGCGTGTAGCATAAATTAAAAGACCCACTGTCTGCAGAAATCCGCGAACCAGCGAAAAATCTGTGATATATATTTAGATGTGCTTACATTTAAAATCTGCGATAGAGTGAAACCGCGAAAGTCGAAGCGCGATATAGCGAGGGATTACTGTAATTGCTGCCAAAGGTGCATCGACAAAGTATTGAGCAAAGGCTGTGAATACTTATGTACATGTGATTTCTCAGTTTTTTTATTGTAAATAAATTTGCAAAAACCTGAAGTAAACTTTTTTCACGTTGTTATTTTATGGATGTTTTGTGTATAATTCTGAGTAAAAAAATGAATTTAATCCATTTTGGAATAAGGCTGTAAAATAAAAAGTGATGCATTGTGAATACTTTCTGGATGCACTGTATGTAATATACAGTGTGTACCACAAACATTCATATATTTCTAAGAATGTGTGGCTGCTGAGTAACCTTATTACATATGAATGAAATTTGTCCCTGAACCTACTACTGTAAGTGCTAAAGGTCCTTTTACTTTTGTACAGAGGTAATTAGTGCATGAAGTGGATACACATAAGTGCAGTACCCTATGTAAGAGGTAACTTCAAGCTCTGCAATCCACTAATATTCAATCAAAGATTGGTTGGTAGGGGTCCCCCATGAAGTTTCAAGGGCCACAACACAAAGACAGTTGTTCAAAGGGGAGTTTTGGGCTCTTCTGCAGTTTTCAATGGTGTGATACGTTAAAAATCAATCAAAGAGTGTTTGGTGGTTGTATCTTTGTAGTTTTGGCTAGCATGAGATCCTGAAATTCATTTGAAGAGAGGGGAAGGGGGTTTGGATATATGTGATGAAAGCCGGTAAGCTCAAAAACACGGCTGGCACACAAATGTTAAAAATTGAGAAGTGCCAGTACTTCAAGCTCTGTGGGAAATGCTGACATTCTGAAGAAGACAGACCACAATTTTCTCATTAGTATATTAAAAAACATCATTGAAAATAGGTCAGCAACTGTGGACAGGGAACACAAAGCTCAGAAGATACAACCACAGCAACAGTCAACAATAAATCAAAAAACAAACAAAAACAAAATGAAAATAATTTAAAATATTTTTACAATAAACTGATTTAAATATACTTATACAAATGAGGAATTTTGGGTCAAATTAAACCAGTTAAATAAAACCCTGTTACACATGCACTATGTATGTATGTTTTCTATTAAACCCACATTGCCTCCCCTCATTTTACCTGATAATTCAGTTTGGCCCATAAGCTGGTAGAAAAAGATTCAAACTGTATTGCTGCGTTTAGTGTCTCAGTGATAATCCATGCTTCTAAAAACATTGAAATCTCAGCAGTTTTTTGTATTACATCATGGATCCCCTACTGCTCTAACATCCTCTAGCTTGTTATTGTTATGGTGTTTAAGAACCAGAAGCTGGACAAGATAAGAATAATAATCAAATAAAACACTGCTGTCAAAACTGAAAGTTTCAGTAATATTAAATATCATAGCTAATACATAAACCTCACTTGTAGTAAAAAAGGACCCTGCACAATTCAGTAACCAGTAACACACAGGACAGCAGCACACCACTAATTTCTGTTTCAGTATATTGTCCGCAATCTTGGACATTGTGCCCACACATTAAGTATCACATTCTTGATATGCCAAGTATAATTTCCAAAGACACACTCTTAGCAACTAAGAAAGAGGGGATTCTCTTTAAATACCAAACAAAATACCAATCACAATAAACTTTGTTCTGGACCTAATAAATATATAAAGTAATAATTCCTTTGAATTCCTGAAAGTACAAAACACCATAAAAACACTAAAGAGCGAACACAAAAATGTATTTAGCTCAGTAAAAATGCAAAAATGAAGTCATATCATTACAGTTATCCACTTCCTGAACCTTTTCTAGAAAGATACTGGGCGGAGGAGCTCCATTGTCTCAGAGTTTTGTCCTGACTTAGATTAGTCCTCTTTGTCACCTTTTTCTAGTTCACTTTTTTATTGTTCCTATTTGAACTATTCAGATTATATTTGGTGTAAATAATTGCAATGAGAAGTCAAGCAAAATTACACCTTTTATTGGCTAAGTAAAAAGATTGCAATATGCAAGCTTTTGAGGCAACTCAGGCCCATTCTTCAGGAAGTTTGAAGGGACTTATTAGAAACTGCCTAAAGAAGGAGCATGATACTTTAATCCTCAATACATTTAAGCTGCTTGTAAAGCATTAACTGTATAATAATAAAAATATACTGTTGCCTTTGTCGAGGGCTTATCTTTGCTGAAACATATTATAGATTTTCTTTTCTTTTGGTTCTTATTTATTGTACACATTTGTGTATGGGCTGTTGTATAATGCTTAAGGTACTCAGTAATTGTAAGACACAAATGTATAAGCTCAGTCTTCACAACTGACTCACTGAGTGATGCTGAGCAAATCACATAACCTGTCTGTTCTTCATCTGCTGAAACAGTTGGGTCATTGTTACTTTTTCCACAGGGTGTATGCTTGAAGTTTAAGCTCAAGGTCAAATTTCTTGTGATCTGTGGAAAGTATAGGGCATTACAGTAGTGCAAAAGAGACCAATGCTCCTGCTTCATAGATGCAGTTGTTGTCTATGTACAGTTTGCATGTTTTTAGCATGTCTGCATGTATCAGTATATCCGCTTATTCTCCCATGTCCTTAAAGATGTGTAGGTTTGGTTAATTAGCTGTTCTATATTGGTTCTAGTGGCATGTGAGCTCAGGTATATGTGAGTGGAGCCTGTGATTGATTGGTTGTCTGTCCTGGTCCATTTCCTGCTTTACTCTCAGTGCTTCCAGGTTAGGCGCTGACTCCCAGACTGAATGAGTTCAGAGAGTTATGCTATGTCAATGTAATGATTAGGAGTTCCAAACATAACAAAAGGGTGTGAAGCCTTCATATAAGCCACAAAAGCAGGTCAGGATCTCCACTGGCCTGGACAAAATAGCCTCAACCCCAAACCAACTTCAGCCCAAGCAAGTGCCAAAATATCCCAAATGCTTCACAAGTGGGAGAGATCGCAGATGGCCTGGGTTGTATAGATAAACCAAAATAATAAATGTTTTAAAAAAGAAAGCCTATTAACAAAAATAGTGCCTAACTTGGCTGAAAACACAATCCAATGAGCAAAATCAAAATTAACTCAATTCAGTCTATTTTTGTATTGCGCTCTTCACTGAGTGCAGGCCCAGAATGCTGTGATAAGTTCCCAGATTAAATACAAATACAAACTTTACTAATCACATAATGAGTACATAATGACACAAAATAGTTTTTAACCGATTTACATAAATTGAGCCCAGCACTCTATGTCCATTAACTAATTGTTGAACTTTGACCAGTTGGCAACTAAAATAAAAACTCCAGTCAACAACACCCCTGGGGAAAATAAACCACTGGAGGGTCCATGATCTTGAACCAATTAAAAGTGATAGAAATAACAAAAATCTGAGAAGCAGTAATTCAAAACTAATAGAAAGTACAACAGAACAGAAAATAAATGCATTCGTAGGAAAATCCTTCAAGGATGAGGAAATGCTATTCAAAAATGGAATCACCATTAATTTAAATCGGAGAAAAATATATATATTACCAAGTGTGAAAACTGACATTGATTTTTCCTAAAATAACTTCTAATTTCCATCAAAATTAACACTATCACTTGGCTAATAATGGATATGAAAACACATTCTAAAGAGGACATTTTCTTTGTTAATGAATCACTAATGATAGTGCTGTTTATCAGCTACCATTGCACTTGTTCATAAATACTGTATTATGCATTTACATTTTTGATTGCATTACATTTACTGTTAAATTCTGCACCTATGGTTAAATCTTAGTGCTATTCACTGAATTACTTAGGTTATTGACAAAGAGTTTTAGAAAATATGCATCGTCTGGATTGGTTCTTGTTATTAAACTTTATCAGGCCGAGCTTCATAAAATGTAGAAAATGTGTTGCTATAGTGAGCTCAGCCAGAAAATAAAATCAGGCACTAGCATCTAAAATAGCTTTAAGACACAGTATTAATTATACATTCAGTAGCTTAAACTGAAGACACAGGAATATATGAATATTTAAGATGACTGTCTTTGTTTTCCTTACAATCTTGGTGTCAGTTACTGATATCATCAATAGACACTATATCAAGTGTAATTTAGGAGTACTGTTTCATGCCTTTCTGTGTCAAGGTTGAGTTGGGTGAAATAAACACAACATATGGGGAGTTCTTACATGGTAGGCCTACATGAAACATAAAGGAAATAAATGAGATGCAGGACTTTTTTTAATGGTAAACTTATAAATTATGACTATCCAATAATTATTTCTGATTAAAGTGTTTTTCATTCTCTCTGCCTACATTATTCTACTAAGGTACATCACGTAAGTCATGTCTATAAGGCAAAAAATTAGTTAAGTGTGGTCATTTTATTTAATGTTTTCATAAACCACTGCATACATTCATGATGGAATGAACTCAAGAAGGCAATCCCAAAAACCATTCAGATTTATTCAATCTTGAGTTTTAGTTTCTACTTCACAAATATAAGGTAACTGTTCAATAACTGACAAGCACTCTATAGTTATGTAAGGGGCACGGCAGTTGCACACAACAGGGGATGAGCTACACATAACTCATCTCTTGTGTAGGCTGTGAACTTAAAGGGGTGTTCTTGAACTGTCGACAGGACCCAAAACCGCATCAAGGCAGCCAAAACACGAGCTAGAAAAATACTGTAATATAATGGGTTGGTAGTGACTGTTATGATTTGCCAGAAAAAACTGTCAAAAAGGAAAGGAAACGGCTAGGAAAAGCCATGTCTATTAAATAATCTTTTAATGAGTTAAGTTTATTTATTAATTAAATAAAGAGTTTAAAAAGTCAAATCCAAAAGTTAAAAAGAAAGGAAAATAAAGAACTGACACTTATGGTAACAAAAGTTAAAATCATAACCTAAGATCAAAACTGCTGTAGCAATACAATTCCAAACTCAAAATAAATAATTTTCTGTAGATATTTAACTGAAGAACAAAAAGTCAAAAGTTACTATTGGAATAAGTATTTAGAAGCTGCAGGTTTACACAAATGACTAATTAATCACAAACAACACAAAGATGACAGTCATTGGACCATAATTAAAAATAATTAGCACTACTTATGAGTCTTTTATATCTCTCTGGATATTAAAAGCACCCTTTGTGTGGGCCATAGTCTTTGTTGGACATTCACTGCAAAAACGAAGACAAAGGAGCATCCTGCTGATGTGAGAATCAAAGTCATTGAAATGCACAAGATAGGAAATGGCTATAATAAAAATATCGAACAGTTTGAATGTCCCATTAAGCACTGCTGGATCCATCATCAGAAAGTGAAAGATTCATCACAGCACCCAGACTCTTACTAAAAGGGGCCATCCCTCAGAACTAAACATCAGAGCAAGACGTCGGTTGGTGAAAGAAGCTACTAAAAATCCAACTGTCACTCTCAGAATTCTGCAATGCCCTTTGGCTGAAACTGGAGTGAAAGTGCAAGGGTCCTCAATTTCAAGAGCTCTTCATAAAACAGGCCTATACAGGAGAGTTGCAAGAAACAAGCCATTCCGTAAGAAGGTCTACATAAAACCACATATCGCATTTTTAACAAAGCGTAAGAAAGACCCAGTTAAGATGTAGAAGGTTTTATGGTCAGATGAAGCCAAAACAGAACTTTTCAGCCAGATTTCAAAGAGGTGTGTGTAGCGTAAAACTAACACTGTTTATGCTTCAAGAAATGCCATACCAACCATGAAATATGGTGGTTGCAGCGTCATGTTATGGGGATGCTTTTCATGTGCTGGGACTAGGAAGCTTGTCAAAGTTGAAAGAAAAATGGATGGACACAAATACAGCACAATATTGCAGGAGAACTTGTTCCAGTCTACTATGAACCTACTGCAAAAGTGACAATGGAATGGCTCAGAAACAGAATGGTGAATGTTTTGGAATAACCAAGTCAAAGCCCTGATCTTAACCCTATTGAGAATCTGTGGCACTATTGGAAAACTGCTGCCCAGAGCCACCATCCCACCAACTTAGAAGATTTCTGTAAATTCTTCAGAGAAACATGGGAAAGAATTACTCCTAACAATGTGCAAAACTGATACATAGATACTCCAGAAGAATTAAGGCTGTTATTGCAGCAAAAGGGTTCTTGTTAAAATAATAATATGTAGGGCTTGGATATTACGCAGATATTAACTCTTGAGTCTTTCTTCTTCATTTAAATATCTTCTTCAATTAAATATCTATGGAAAATGGTTTATTTTGACTTTGGAAATGTATTGTAACAGTATTAAGAGTTTGCATTAAAAATACTTAATGGATAAATATGTGTACAAATCATCTGTCATGTAGACAATGATGACGACATTCAAGGGGATTGAATACTTTTGCACGCCACTGTATTTTCACTATTTACTTTCTGTTATGTTTAATTTTTATTGTTGCATTCTGTTTATTGTGGGCTTTGCTATTTTGTGTTTTTTTGGGGGGGTCTGGGGAGTTACTGTTTATAGCGAGTGTGAGTTAAGACATTTTACATGGATACTTTAACTATGATATTTGGTTAATATTTGGGGCATTGGTATTTTGGATTGTGTTCCTGTTTTTGATCATGACCTATTTTGACTTCTGAGCTGCGTTTTAATTTCCTTATCATTTCCCACTTTTCCTCTCTGCTGTTGTCCTAGTAAGACATTCAACATGAAGCATAAGGTTAATAGACACAGCTAGAAATTAGCTAATTCTACTGCACTTGAGCAATGGCAGCAAGTGCTCAATATAGCCCTCAGGTAATGTCATAAAGCTTAATGGTAGTACCTGAGGGCAATACAATCATCTGGGACCTCACCTCAAAACATATATTTAATAACACAATTAAAATTCTGGAATAATCCAATACTATTTCATTGTCAACAAATTAAAGAAATAAAACCAAAACAGACCCAGGAAAAGAAAAGAAGCTAAATACAAAATGGCAAAACAAATGACCTAAGAGCAAAACCCATGCGGCAATGACACAGAGAAAATACAAAATGTACAAAGAATAATACAAATCAATAAACATAACACCCCTCGGGGAACTTTCCATGCATATAGTTGACCCTAATGATCACATGCAGTAGCAGGTCCACTTTCCCACATGTACAACATGTCAATCCCTTATTAACAAAGTTTAATCCCACTGTCTCCTCCTCTTGACTTTTTCTGTCTATTTCCAGATGGTCTCACTTGTCCATATGGTTGGAAGAGGCTGTTAAGACCTTGCCTTTTATTGCTTCAGGTAATGCCTCAGCCACCACATTCAGAGAGCCAGACAACACATAAAGTCTTTTGGTGGTACAAGCACTATAAAGTTCTACTGGTGAGGGCAAGATGGTCTGTCTTCTTCAGTACCCTTTATCATAATCAGTCTTTTAGTATAGAATTTTTATAAACTCTTCTTGGTCTTTCAGAGACTGTTTTATGGAGTTCAAAGGACAATGTCACATTTGAAAAGTTTAAAAATAAATACATACACCAATGGTGCCAACTTTGTTGTTCTTATAGGTGCTGACATTTCAAGAGTTACTTTTTGATGGTTGCTTTGCTGTTGCCAGCAAGGTCAACTGGAAGTCTGTGGAGAGTGACATAGGTCAAAGGTTTTAAAGTCAAGATTGTCCAAGATTCCTCCAAAAACCCTTTGCAGTCTTCTTTTTTGGTGACTGCAGTTCTGGTTACAAATAATATTCCCCTGTTTTTTGACTAAAATTTATGTGTTTCTTTTTATTTTTGGATTTTAAACTTATCCAGACCACTTCCTGCTACAGTCCTTGAGCATTGAGCACTGATTGTTCAATTTCATTTTTCTGGTTTTGACACTTTGTCTTAGTGACATCTTCTGATTCCAGTTCTTCTCAACAGCTCTTTCCACCTTGTGCAGAGATACATCCATAAGGAGTTGCTCTCTAGCAACATGGGAAATGCGACACAAAGTAATAAAAATTCCAGTATTTGAACTAAAATCCTGGATTCCTCCGTTACCTGTTAGTCACACAGCCTCTTGCTTACACAAGGTGTCATGGCTTCTAAATGGTGAGAGAGAGAGGTCTAGGGTCCGGGATGGTAGTATGTCAATAGGACATCATGCAGACTGACAGGTACAGTAGCAGCAAATGGCTCCTAATTAAGTGAGACAAACCCTGGCACTCATTATAGTATACGTGCAGCCTGGGAGATATTGAGGGTCACTGGGTCCTAAAATCCAAATAGGGAGTTACCAGTGTGAGTCTCCTCAGAATTGTTGGTTTTACTTTCATTTATTTTTTTAAATTAGTCATTATACATTATTTTATATTTAATTCATTTAGTCATTGAATTCTTTTATGTTGTCTATAATTTAGTCAGAACATCCAACCAAGAGTTGCAAGAGGGTGCTGGGCACAAGATAGGAATCAACCCAGGCCATATTTAGACTCAGTCATACATGAGAAGAAAACTTAAGAACCCAAGAAAAACCCTTGCAGGCATGGAAAATGTGTAGACTCGTTATGTCCATAAAATTACATACGCCACATTTAACCATTCATAGTATTTTGTATCATTTTGCTGAATTTTACTATTGTCTGCTAAAATGTTGGCCTGACGTCCTAGCAGAAAGTTAAAAAATTTTGAACTACAAAAACTGTTTAAGAAGAGGAGTCATCCACAACTAAATAGATCAAGCTGATAAATGACCGTTTTTTCCTTTGCTACCTTTGAAGAGTTAAACCAAAAGTTATTCCGATGAATCTGAAAGTGGCACTTGTATTTGGGTTTCTGTTGACCCTGGTTAAAAAAAAATGAGCACCACTTTGTTTTTATTTTGTGGGGCTGCAAGGAATAAAAGTGAATGTTGACAGTCAAGATCCACTTACTTACTTGAAGTTACTTCTTGATGATGATGTGATCGAAAGAATTGTTGTTGAGACAAACCGTTATCCTAAACAGTGTCAGGTAAATAACCGTACACTTAAGCAGTTTTCCCATTCAAAGATATACCACAAAAAAAACATATTTCAACAGTATATACAGTATTAGCATCATCATGATTATTATTCCTTTCATAATATTATTATTATTATTCACTAGCAAAATGCCCGTGCTTCGCAGCGACGAAGTACTACCTTAAAATTTTTACTAAGAAGAAAAGTAAACCTTTTTAAACTGAGGGAAAACATAACAATAATTATTTGTTAAAGATCTCTTTGTACACCACGTTGTCAGTTCAGCCCTTCAGTTGTAATATGACCAAGGTGTGCCTTGAGCTTACTCTTGCGCATTCAACGTACAGTTGGCCATGTGAAAAGCAATCGCCTCAAATCTCACAGCTTGGATTGCTGCTGTCATAATCGGTTTGAGTTTCATGGTTTGTTTCAATTACGACAGTATTTGCAGGACTTGTTGTGTTGAAGTGACATTTGGCATCTGTCAAGCGTTGTAAGCATACAACCAGTTTCATCAATAACTTCACATCCAGCTTAACATCAAACATCAAAGAGTTCATTACTGAAATCGTCACCTGTGAATCTAAGACGTTTAAGAGGCATTGGCGGTTGTCCAAAGGTGTAAAATATTTGGCCATTTCGGTACACTTGAAAGCGACAACCGAACAATTCAGCGGCAGCCATCAACTCACATGCAGAACTATAGGTGAAGGGCTTAAGCATTTAATTCTTAAAATGCTCCTGTGTAGTATAATTATCTCCTATACCGTCATCAGTCCACACCTTGAACCTGTCCCAGTCATTCAATACATAAGACACAATGTTCCTTCGGATATCAAGAGTGAGCCTGATATGGCCGTGCAATATGTAACAAAGAGGATGGAAAAGGCAGGTGCCATCTCCGGTCATGGAAACCACTCAGTAAGTGACAGTTCTTTGATCGATGGTGATCACCTTGATAGACATGTTAATGGGGTACGGTTCGAATGATAAAGGAAATGTGTACCTGAACAATGTAAAGTAAGTCTAAAATACTTACACAATAACTATAATCGTAATAAATGAACAATAAAACAGCGGAGAAGCCGTGGATTAAATAAAAATGCTGTAGTTATCAGCAGGGAGACGTGAATCCCGTGGCAAAGCAAGGTAGGGAATGAAGAGACCGGAGCGACGGACGGCCTTATATAGCTAGGCAGCCAACAACGTGGGAGGCGTTGGGATGGGGGACCCAACAGCGCCTCACAAAGCGACCGAGCTGCAAGCTATGGACATATATATGTACGTAAGTAGGACTCAGTTAGAGTTGGGAGCCCACGTACCAAATTTCTTGAAGATGGGCCAATAAGTAACAAAGACCGTTGGAAAGTTCAATATGCCGGCTGACAGTGGCGTCATACCACCGAAAGAAGTACACACATCGGTTTCGATTAGTGCAGGGAAGCTGCCTACCAAATTTCGTGAAGATAGGGCCATAAATAAGAAAGTTCAACATGGCGGATGTTGTCGACCGTTATGACTGTTATGCATAGAATTTCGAAATGAAAGCTGCTTAACTTTTGTAAGTAAGCTGTAAGAAATGAGCCTGCCAAATTTCAGCCTTCTACCTACACGGGAAGTTGGAGAATTAGTGACGTTGGAAAGTTTAATATGGCAGCCGACAGTGGCGTCATACCACCGAAATGGGGCCATAAATAAGAAAGTTCAATACGGCGGACGTTGTCGACCGTTATGACCGTTACGTGTAGAATTTCAAATCCCGGCCGACATATCCAAGACGCTAGATGGCGTCTTCCCTGCAGCCTAGAGGTGCTCCAGATTCCCACAGGGCATCATGGAAGATGGAGTTCGGCTTTACAGCCCTGCTGGGTACTTTGGGTGCCGCTGTGTGATGCTGCAGGGAGACAAGGGGATTGTTGTTTCTCATATAGCCCGGAAGTACTCCCAAGTCATGGGGATGGAAGAACAGAGGTTCTTCCGGGCTGAAGAAAAATATAACTCTTTATCTGATCCGGAAGTGCTATGGAATCACATGGGCAAAAGGACAGGAGCACTTCCAGGTCAAGGGCTATTTAAAGGACTGTGGGAAACCCAGCAAGCTGAGCCGGAGTTGGGTAGTAGTTTGACGGAGCTGCTGGGAGGAGAGAAGGATTTATTGTATTATTATTATTGTTTATTGATTTTATTTATGGTGGTGATTGCGGTGCAATGCGGCACAATTGAGAAAAGAAGAAATTAAAATTATTTCTGGTACTTTTTACCTGGTGTCTGGACGTTTGTCTGTGGGGTTTAGAGGAGCGACAGCACCCTCTAGTGTCACAACAGCTTAAAGGGAGAATGTATAAAACTCAAGTGAAACCGTATAGTTTGATTGCCATATGCTATTGCTTAAGTAGTGAACAAGGATGATGTATCTGAAGGATTTCATATTACACCTTGCTATTTGTCTGTGCTCAGTTGGTGTGGGTTTAAAAGTACCTTGTGATGTGTTCTTTAAAAAGGTGAATATTAAATAAATATTCTTTGGTTAGATGACTATAAATTGGGCTTATATGAGCGAATATGTCAGAGAAGATGCCCAAGGCTGACTACTACTTTAAGTGTATTTAGGCTAGAAAACATTTTGGCTACTGTGATCCTGTTTTGGAATAAGGCAGTTTGGAATATTAATGAATGACTGATGTCATAAATAGTACTTTATAGAAATATTCGAATATATAAGTACTTCTAAATCTCACACCAATGCAGACAGAATAAGTCATATCATGTTCAATAAATGTGAATTATGTTAATAGGATTAAATCAGCCAACTTCTATATCACATCTACATCTGTCCATCCATCATTCAGTTTACACAATCCAGTTTAATTTATACAGCCTGTCTAGGCAGCATCAGGCACAATTCAGCAACCTGCCATAAATGTTGCACCAGTCCATCTCAGCGGTCATACACACATGCTTAAGCTGTCATTTTTAATGGGAAAATTCAGAATCAGCCATAAACCTAACCTCTGCATTTTTTTGATATGGGTGGAAAATCAGAATAACCAGAGAAAAATCCCACAACAGCACAGTGTACAAATTCCACAGGGATCAGTCTTAGTTAAATTCACTTTTGGATTGCAGATAATTAGTATTACATGGCATCACTGGATACAGGACGGAAACACACATGTACTGTAATAATAAGTACACAAACAAATGCACACAGTTAAAATTTAAAATCATCATTGCCATGCGATGGCATATGTGATAGACAATATACTGTACTTTAAGATATGGAGAAAAAAGTAATGATGGTACTTCCGACAATATTACAATTCATTCAGTTTGTGCACTTTTCCTCAGTATTATGTAAAGCTATTTAAAGATTAGCAATTTTCAATCACTATTATGAATGGAAATTCTGAACAATATGACCTGTGTTGTGAAAAAAGTTACCTACAGTATAAAGGAGTTGTGCCAAGGTGTTAGATGCAAGAAAACATGAAGGGTTTTTAAGGATCTTTGTTAGTACATGTCTGGATTCGCTGTGTTTAGGTTTTTTATTTTTGCATATCATTTTACTTCATTTATTTTTAGAATTAATAGTTATTGTCCAATTTGAAGTGTCCTAATTTTGTCTATTTAAGCAGTTGAATTATTATTGCTATTTTTCATGTTTCTGATTGCGATTTCTTTTTATGAATGCCACTGTATTGTTTAGAGCAATTTTGCATTTGATATGTGAAACCAAAAAAGGCTCCATCCATACTCCAGCTCAATCCAGCTTTCACTCAAATGTGTCAAAGATCTGAATTTTTAAAGAAGTATGATTAATAAAAAATGTAATGGAATCAGAACTTTTCAGAAAGTATTTATTCTGCACTCACTAAGATTGTTTCGTATCCATAGCCTCCCCATTGCTATCACCAGTCCTGTCTCCTTAACTTTGGTCCACTTGTTTCTATGTACTGAATTCCAGCCATAATGAGCTGATGAATGTGTCCAGCATAAAAAGGATGTGAAGCACAGAAGCAAAATGCATCTTTTAGTTTGCATGTAACAAAATTATTTTATTCATTTTCTGAATGTGGTGCACATTCAGGGAGCAGGATTTGTCCAATCTTCAGTAGTCCACAGCCAGTATTTTAAAGTCCTATTTTGTCCTTTAAGGAATGGCTTTCTTACTACCACTCGCCTTCTCAAACCTGCAGCACAGAAGGCTCCTCTTCTTGCTTTTTTTTGACCACTATTAAGCTGAGCATGAAGCTGATGTGCTGTGAGGCACAACCTCAGAAACTTGTCTTCTGATTGGATTGTGACTTTAGGTCTGCCAGATTTCTTCCTATCAGAGTTTTTTCCAGTTTACAATTGCCTTTAGATTGTGTAAGACACCATAGTCACTGACACTTTTTTTGCAATTTCTCTAAAAGAAAGGCCTACACTTCCAAGAGTAATAATGCTCCGTCTCATTTCATTTGTTAATTGCCATTATCACTAGAATTTTGCCAAGTAGTTCTTCAGAGGGTGCAGTAATACAGTCTGTTCCAACTATGCTTTAAGACAGACAGACAGAATTTAAGTAATCAACAGAAGTTTGGACAACTATGCAAATTGTTTGCTTCAACTTGCAAGGCTTGATTTACTTTATTTACTGCAAAACATCTGTAGGTTGTTCTCTGAAGAAGGTCCATTTATAATATTGTGATATTTGCTTTTTTCAGTTTTTGCTTACCTAAACTTTAAATTTAAACCTCTGGAAGTTTACTGCTTACCTTTTCACCATTTTAGGTCATTCATTACATTTCAACTGATTACATTTGAAGAAAAACTGGAAAACTTGAGGTGTTCTAAAATGTTTGATGGTAGTGTGTATATTTATGTATAAAATATTATAAAAACAAACAACACAAGAAAGCCAAACAAACATAAGAACTTCTGGCTTGAGTAATAGTGAGCTGCTGCAGTCAGTAACAGAATTGTAGGGGGCAGTAAAAATATAGTCAAGTTTATATTAAAAGGCATTAAAATTTGAACACTGTAGAGCAGGTCCAGCTTGTAGTGTCCACGAATGGAATATGCTGACAGACGTCTGTTTCCATTTTTGAAGTTACCAACATTTACGGAATGACTTATCATTCAGATATTGGTACAAAGCTAAATAGTCGCTATGTCAAGCAAAACCAAAACAGTCAGACAAAGTTAGAAATGTCAAAAAACAGGTGTCCATACATAAAGGTCAAAAGACCAATAAAAGTTATTAAATGACAGGATAAATGAACAGGACAACATGAATAACAAAACAGGATGACATAGACAACAAATTACAATTCCTCAGCAACAGGCTAAGGCAACAGCTGCCATAAATTGGGCCTTTAGGAAACGTTTGAAAAACCTAGACCTATAGTTAAGGACAATTATAATAAATACAAAAAAGTAAAGAACAAACAAGCCAATGTGGAAAACTACAAGAAAGACAATTAAGAAAAGGACTAAAAAACTAAATTTGAATCTTAACACATGTTATGCGATCTGTGGTATCACCCTGACCACACAATACATTTTACTAAATAAAAAAAACTATTAGAGACTAGTGAAGAACTTCAATATTTCAACTACTGTTAATGATCATTTTGATTCTTTTAAGATCTCTGTCACTAATTAAAACGTGTACAATGGACACTATTACATCGTATTGCACACGATATTTCACTTTTTTCAATCTGCATCACTGGACAAGTCAGTTGCGGCCTGGTCCTGCTCACTGGGATTTTGACTTGGCTCCAGTATGTTAGGTGTTGACCAGTTACCTCTAGTGGAAACTGTGTTCTGAATGTGTGGTTGCTTTAATGTGGACATGACATACATGGAGTAAGATGAATGATGCAATTTCTTGCAGCCTGAGCCACAGGACCTATGTTTTAGTTCCTTTCTGTCAGGTTAGTCTTTAGGGAAACTTATTTATTTTGTGTTTTACTATATGTTGCTCGTTTTTGCAAATCAACACCTATAATCGACAACTTTTGCACAGATTCTCAATTTGTATTCTGGAAGACCATAGGCTATGGTTTATTCTGAAATGTATATCCCTTTGGGGAACTTTATTTAGTGACCAGACCTGTGATTATAGGAGGCATTTCAGGGACTTGGCACAGGTATGCAAAGTTGCTCCCCACGGTTTGCTTAGTCAGTGAAATTTTGGTTTGGTACCAAACTTTTTGCCCCTTGGGACTTTATTTAATGACTACACCAATGTCATAATCAAACCCATGCAGTGCTGAGTAACCCTGCTAGCATTTAACATTATTGTTTCTTTTGTATAAAATTTTACATGTATTTAAATTTAAATTCATCACATATGCTGTAAGTCTAAAGCAAAATTCTTTCTATAATGATTATATTTTTAAGTTTAATGTCATTATAATTAAAATACAAGTGTCATTATATAAGTAAAAAGCAGTGGTCCTAGCACTGATGCCTATGGCATCCCAGCCTTCTGCATATTGTGAGTTGAATTTCCCTACTTTTTGTTTTATCACTAGCCTCTGAAAAATTACCTTATCCAAAAATCTACTGAAAATCCAGATTAGCCTGAAAAATACACTTTTATTTTCTTATATTTGTGAAAGCAATGCTGGCTGATCACTAACACATCATACTTGATGTGTTGCTTAATTTTGTATTTAATTATTGTTTACACTTATTTGTCTGTGATAAATATTAAGCTAACCTATCTATAGTCTGCTTTTAGTCTTTATGAATTTCCTCAAAATGCATTGATTACCAAAATATAAACATTAATAATCTTATTGAGTTCATTACGGATCAAGCTAAAAGATGACCAAACAGGAAGTGTACTGGTAAACCAATGCCATCATTTATTGACTTTGGGTCCTCAGTAACCCAGGAGGACCCAGACGTGGATATTAAAGCTTGTAAATATAATGAACTTTCAGGACAAATTATTTAAATGAGAAAGAATTCTCCAGCCTTCTTGTAGGCCACTTGAGGCTCATGAGGCTGTGCAGGGTTGTGTGGCATTATAAGTATGGAATAAAGTTCAGAGTGTTGGGTGTGTTCTAGTGTTGTAGGGTTCTGGGCACTCTATACTGGAGACAGGGCCTTCAGGTCTATTAGTTGGGCCTAGAAATTTAGCTGTTTTATTGTTTTGATATTATTTTTGTGTATTAATTACTTGTCATTTTCAACTCTTTTCTGTGAGTTTTATTTTTGTAATTATAACACCCATTTTGATATAGATTGGCATGTTAGCCCTCAATAAGAATCTGGGACAGTTAAAGTGCTCCTCTTACAGTCCAATGTATAGAGAACATCCTTTGTACTTTATTTCCAATGTCAGTGGCATAATGTTTGATTTGGGAAGGCTCATACAAATGAAACGTCAATGAAAACATGCAATCTTAATCATCATTGTCCTTCAGGCATCAATCAACCATGTTACACAAACACATTTCTATTCACCAAACATGTGGGGTTATAACTGAATTAATAGTGAAATACAAATGCAGGTTTTTGAAGATGAAAATGATCTCTATTGTATTATTAGGGGGCTTTGCCCCCTGCTTGCTTTGCTCACCAAAGTCTGCGCTATGCGGCAATCACTTCATGTCTCTATTGCTCGCGTTGTGAAGAGGGGGTCTGAACGCTCCTCTGACATCCCCTCTTAAACGGTGATACAATGGGAAACACATACAGGCTCTTTGCTCGATCAGTTGCTGTCTTGCTGCTGCTGCGGTGCCACGTGATCTGCATTTCACCCAATGCACTTCTGTCATATCACCTATGTCCATATATTCTATCTCTTTTCACTTTTACCTTTTCATCAATATCGCATTGAATTTTGATTCCGTGTTTGGAATTACATATAACTGCCCGTGAGTGAATATTGTTTCTTTCTCTCTACAAGAAATGTGTCTGACATACCCACGCAGGACTTTTCCAAATCTCTTTGTATAAGCTCTTGTCGTCTCGTGGGACATGAAAGTGTCTTTGAGACAATCATCTCTAGTCTCCTTCCAAGATTTTTTTTTATAGAGAGATTTTTTTTTAATAGAGAGATAAAAAGCACCAAGATGAAAAATTGTCACACCACACAGAAATTCCTGTTTATCCTTATTTTGCATATATTTATTTATTTTGGATCTTTTATTTAATTTATTAAAAGCATATAACATTTCATACAATCAAGTCAAACTTAACAAAACTACAATCAAATCAACCAGAGAAAGAGAGGAAGACCAAAATCCAGAGCAAAACTGTTGAGAGTAGTAAAGAGAGAAAAGAGTCTTTTCACCCAATATAAATGCTTATTCTAAAATGTTATTGATTAGTTCCTGCCAGCTTTTAAAAAAGTATTGCATTTAAATTGGATAGAGATAATGTCCTCTGCAGTAAGTGTGAAAGATCAGTTAAGGTCTTTCTTTTAGGGATTTCCAAAAGAATAGTTAGGCACATAAGCAATGGCCTAAAACACAAATCTTCAAGCTATTTATGAAATTCCTAGAAAAATAAATCAAACCATAGAAAAACCATCATAACCCAAAGCCTATTATTATATAATTTGCTTGAATATGCTACTCTTGCTATGCCATTCTTTTAATGTCTTACAGTTTATATACTTCTTGCAGCTATTATGACCTGTAGGGAGCATCTCAGGACACCAAACACCAGACACAAATTAACCAAAGTTAGTCCCAGGTTTAAATAAACTATTTTTAGTAAATGAAATACCTTATCATAGCTTTCTTCTGTCAATTTCCCAAAAGTACAAATCTTTTCTTTGCCTCCTTTCTTTTCTTTTATCCACAATTCCTTTCCAGACAGGCATTGTGCTTCTCCTGTTCCAACTCCAACTCATTTGAGTAGGGCGGAGTGGCTACATTTATGCCGGACCCAGGAGTACTTCTGGTGCCAGAACATTGCACTCAGGAAGCACTTCTGGGTCAAGTGGAGCTGCCATAAAATAAGTGAGACCCCTGGAGGCACCTGAGGAACCCAAAAGGGCAGCTCTTCAGGACTATTCAGCAACTTGTTCCTGATAACTGTGAGGTATTTATTTATTTATAATGACCAGGTTACATCCCAGACTGCGAGCTCACAAATTACACCATTCCATTTTAATGGTCCACACAGAACATTATTCATTTTTCTTACAGGTTTTAACTACGTTCACCCCATTCCACTCTTTTCACTTCTAACGAGGCAAGTCTGTCTTTTAAATACCCTTTAATATCTCCCTAGAGGAACCAACACTTGCAATGATAATCCAATAATGTCATACTGTAGGTAACATACACTGCTTCTTCTGCATTGAGCCTGCCAGTCTACTCATTGTTACAGTTGTATTTGTTCTGATATGAATTATGTTTAAAGTAAACTACTAATATTTTTCCAACTGACTGGTCCCAGTCACATTTTTTTGCAGTTCTCTATTTTTCTTTCTACTACAGTGTTTATTTCTCCTTAGGTATATCCGATGACTACATAACCCCAATGTTTAATTTTTACAAAACTGTTGGAGAATTGCAGATGACACAAGAAGAACATGCTCTTCTTACTGCTATCACTATCTTGTCCCCAGGTAAGTATTTTATCATACCAAAAAAATAAATAAATAAAAACAGAAGAAATATAAAATTCTCAAGCTGGTGAATGCATGGGGTTTGATGCTTGGGGATATTGTACAATATAGGTATATTCTGCTTCTCAATTGTGCCAAAGTACACTTATAAACCCTTAAAAAAAGATTAGAACTAGCAACTCTTCAAGCCTGGAAACATCTGAACATATAGCAAATTAGAGTCTAGAGGCCACATGAATGCCTACTGAGTTTTCTTCTTACAGTATGCTGCAGTTAATTTAATTAGCAAATTCCTCACTACTTACTGGTTAAGGTTAAACAACCAATGAATCTATGCTTCTTAGCTGCAAGTGCTTCCCTTATTTATCAGTTTTTAATCAGGAATAAATCATTATTTACAACATAACACACAAAAGATATTGTGTTTGAGCCAATGGACTGGGGGTTTTATATTTTGCATTTTATTAGACCTTCACACCAGAAGGCACTGGATTTTCAGGAATTGGGAAGATCATAAAATATGTAATTTTTAAATGTTGCTGTATATATTAGTCTAGTCTAATCTATGTTTTCAACTGATTTTTAGCTTGTAGATTTGCTTCCACTGTCCTTTTTATATACACAGTCGCATCAGGTGAATTAGCAGAATGCCTAATTTTATAATCCAGTATTTCCTGGGTCAAAGGTTTCATAATAACTTATATATTTGTATATATCTCATCACACCAGCACCTGTTAAGTGGTGGGATATATTAGGCAGCAAATAAACATTTAGTTCTTGAAGGTGAGGAATAAATGGGCAAGTGGAAGGATCAGAGCGACTTTGATGAGGGCCAAATTATGATGGTTAGACAACAGAATCAAAGCATCTCCAAAATGGCAGATCTTGTTGGGTGCTCCTGGGAAGCAGGAATTTGTACCTATGAAAAATGGTCCAAGGAAAGACAACCGTTGAATCGCCAACAGGCTCATTAATGCATATGGGGAGCGAAGGCTAGCCCATCTGGTCCAATCCCACAGAAGACCTACTACAGCATAAATTGCTTAAAAATTTAATGTCAGTCATCAGAGAAAGGTGTCAGAATACACAGTGCAATGCAGCTTTCTGCACACCAGTCAGAGTACCCATGCTGACCCCTGTCCACTGACAAATGTGCCTGTAATGGGCAAAGAACTGGACCATGGAGCAATGGGAGAAATCAATCATGTTTTCTTTTAGATCATGTGGATGGCTGAGTGAGTGTGCAACATTTATCTGAGGAAGAGATGAGAGCAGGATTGACTATAGGAAAAACCTAATGTTCTGCTGGGAAACTTTGGGTTTTAGCATTCATGTGGATGTTACAGTGATACATGCCACCTACCTAAAGATTGTTATAGACATGTACCTGTTCATCCCTTCATGGCAACAGTATTCCGTGATGGCAGTGCCCTCCTTCAGCAGTATAATACACCCTGCCACACTGCAAAACTTATTCAGGAATGATTTGAAGAACATGACAAACAGTTCAAGGTATTGACTTGGGTTCCAAATTCCCCAGACCTCAATCCAACTGAGCATCTGTGAGATGTGCTTGAAAAATAAATCTGATCCATTGAGTCCCCACCTGTCAACTTAAAGCACTTCAAAAATATGCTGCTAACATTTTGGACTCAAATATCGCAGGACACCTGCAGAGGTCTTGTGCTGTCCATACCGCAGTGTGTCAGAGCTGCCTTGGCAGCAGAAGAGTTACCTACACAATATAAGACAGGTGGTTTTAATGTTGTATAATGCTTTAAGCCATAGACTAATTTTAAGTTCACTATGAAAAATAAGTAAAATGTGGAAAATCAAATGGTGACAAACACTTTTTCATGCCAGTATACATTTAGCATAGATAACTCATAAATCAACATACTGGAACACATTGCAGATCACTCATGTGGCTCTCACTTCTCTGACTGTGGTGTCTATTTTGGAGGAATGGAACCTATTTGGAATAGGAGGCAGAACGGGCATAATACAGTACATGCACATTATGGCATACAATCAATTTACATATGGTTTAATATTTAAAGTTTTACTTATATTCTTATATACAAATTGTCACATGTGAGCATTACCATTATTTAACACCTCATGCAACTTGATAATGATCTTACATAGACTCATTTTGAGTGACACTTATATTTTAGAGTAACAATCAAAAACAAGTCCTTGGATTTAGCTAAAAATTAAGACCTATAAAGTAGTAAACTGATTTGATTTTCTCTTTCCTAACCTTTGATGACTTAACTCTTTGATTCTAGAAAACAAAAAGTTTCAGACTTTACTCTAAGCCCGATCATGAAAGAAGCTCAACGTTTGTTTTCTAATTCCAGTCCCATAAACATTAATTAAAAACCTTTGAAGAAAAATCCTACAGCACTTTCTGAGCTATCTAAACAAAGAGCCACAATAAAGGAGTATTGGTACCAGAGTTGTGCAAATTTATGTAGTATCACTTCAGCTTTTGGGTTGATCTGACTTTGTGATTTGTGATATGTAAATGTGGTTGTATGGTAATATGCAATTTTAGCAATAACAATATTCAGAGAGAAGTTACAATTATTAGCAAAATGCAGGATAAGGTCAGACCACAGATCAGGTGAAAACCACATTAAAATCAAGGGTTCAACAACAAATGAATGTATCTGAGAAGCAGAGAAAAAAGACATTTGATAACTACAATCAAAATCTTGATTCAGCAATGGAATACTGGAAGGTATTAAGGGCCTGTAGGAACTGTAATTGTGCTTAAATTTGCTTAAAGTAACTAATTGATGTTGCCTGTGTGGTGTTCCTGCTGTGTTCAGTAGAGAGCAGTATACATGGAAGGAAGGGATGAGAGGGAAATGAGGAGAAACAAGAGAGAGGACCGTTTGGGTCCATTTGAACAAAGGAGACTACGTGCTGTTTGAACTGGCTGAATACACAACAGCCTGGAAGCATAAATATCTGCATGCAATACAAGGAGACTTTAGCTAAGAACATGGTCAAAAGAAGAGCTTGGCTATATCTATGTTTGGATTTGGACATGAAGGACTGTAATTTACATTCCAGTTGGAAACCTCTGTATAAAAAGTATATATAAAATCTGCCCTTTGGGCAGAACACTGGTCTGTGCTACCGCCTCACAGTTCCAAAGTCTTTGGACTGAATGCCAGCCAATGCACATTTTTTCTACACACGCATGGGTTTTCTCCAGCTTCTCTGATTCCCCTTTCACTTTGCACAGACACATGTTTCATGTCAGTTGCTGACTATAATATTGGCCTGGCATGAGTAAATATGTTAGTGTGCGCTCTGTGATGAATTGTGTATTCTGAGTAATGCTTGATGCTGTCAGGATAGCTTCAGGCCTACACTATTTTGAACTAGATTAAGAGGGCTGCACAATGGAGGTATGGATGATGCCCATTTCAAAATCATAAATAAATTAGCATGTCTCTAATGTAATAAAAGAATCTAAAATGACACTTTACAGTTATTCATTAGCTTTGCACTCCATGCTTGCTGGGATAGGCTCCAGTCTCCTGTAACCCTTCTCATGCCCACTTATGATATGGTATTCATTTATTAAGAACAAAAGCAAGTGTGTGGAATAATATGTGCACCCTTGGCTTCAATACATAGTGTTGCCGTCTACAAAAGAAACAACTGCATGTAAATTCAGTTAATTTCAAGTCAGTGTCATTATACCCCATAAAATATTTTTTTCTAATTTTTTTGCCACAGAAACTTTAAGCGTCAATGCAGTAAATGACTAAACAAAACAATATAAAAATAAAAGAATAAATATCAATAAATATTTTTCTGTATCAAATTAAAAATTAATAAATAAGTATAAAATAAAAATATGCCAAATGTATCAGATATATAATCAGTCTATACAAATAACTGCGCTTCTTGTGACTGTTTTATTCTTTTTCTAACTGGAAGATATCTCTGCTCACTCCTTTGCACAAGCCTGCACCAACTCTGTGATGATTAAAGTTTTCTTTTATTCAAAACCCACTTTAAGTACTCCAATACACTCCGGAATGTATCTTGGCCATTCCAAAACTAACAACTTATTCATTTTTTGCATTAGTGCCCGGACATGCCTAATGTCTCGTGCATAAATGGTGTTAAAGTAGTTCCATAAATTGTGATATTTTATTTCTAACTATCCAAAGTACCCTGCATTGCCCAGGTATAAATTAAAGATTAGGTCAAGAAAACAAATCAAATCTTTCATTGTGTTTTAAAAGGTGTCCCTGTTGATATTGCTAGTCATCCCATCTGCCTTTCACATTGCCTCTTTATCAGTGTCTATGCTCTTGTGAGTTGAAAATCTGTCTTTTTCTTTTGGGGTTTGATTGGATTTCAGAATTGTAGTAGCACCTTGCTAGGCTGTAACCACTAAAGCTGTTATATCTGACATGTCCCCTTAATTTTAGGCTGACAGGTCATAGTGCGTAATGAAGAAAGACCAACAAGTAGGAATTAAACAACAACCCTTTGATTCTCCTTCCACTCTTGAACAAACCTCACTCAACACCCCAATGCTAAAGCGCACGATACTCCTTTTACTATATTAGTAGACAGAAACAGCCTGGGGCATTGCCTGCGTAAGCAATTTTAAGTTCTGGTTAATTTTGTCTGTTAGTCTAACTTCATTTTTTTCTGATGTTTTCAGTTGCTCTAAGAACCAGCAGATGGCACTAGTGTGCAAATTGTAGCACACAGGAAAAGAACAATACCAAGGCCCTCAGTGTAAAATGTATGCATTGCTACGTAGTCTGTCTTGTCTGTATGGTCCTAGAGAGCTTATACGCAAAATTTAGTCCAGATTGGTCAAAGGGTGTAAGATTGTATAGGGAACATACAGATATAAAGATCAAATTGAGCAGTATGTTTTGTAAAAACCAAGGAGTGGAATCCATTGTCCGAGTCATTTATTCCAATTTAGTGTTGTGAGGTGTAAGTGTTGTGTTTATCCATGTTTTTTTTCTTTGCATTTTGATATATTGATTTTATACAGTGCAAAGATTAGGAAACCAAGCTTCTATGTATGTTTCCCAAACATTTATTCGGTGCTCTCCAAATGTTGAGAATAAACAGCACTGCATACTACTGCATATACAAAATTGTAGGTATGTGGAAAATCAGTTACTTTATTAAATTAATAACCTACTTCAGTCAGTTTAATTAAACCGGAAGACACAGAGGCAGCACTGAACCACCACATAAAAGGCATCTCCACACAAATAATAATTCTTTGGCTTTAAGAAGTATGAAGGAATTTAGTGGTTTTCTAAGTGGATTTTCCCTATTCTACGTATGCATGAATGGTTTTCTTCTGCAGACCCTGATGTGTCCATTCATGCTGGGGTGACAGAGTATGTGATTTGAGGAGGCCTACCTGGTTTTCTCTTCAAAGTGGCCACACCCTGAAGGAAATAGGAAAACTTGTATTAGATAATGCATTTGGGGAATTTGGCAGTTATTCATCCATTCAATAAACATTTTTGAAATTTGCTATCTGTAAGTAAATGAATAATACAAAGGGTAGTTTCAAAGTAGGGCGGCACAGTGGCGCAGTGGGTAGCGGTGCTGCCTTGCAGTTAGGAGACCTGGGTTCACTTCCTGGGTCCTCCCTGCATGGAGTTTGCATGTTCTCCCCGTGCCTGCGTGGGTTTCCTCTGGGTACTCCAGTTTCCTCCCACAGTCCAAAGACATGCAGGTTAGGGGCACTGGCAATCCTAAATTGTTGTGGGTGTGTGTGTGTGTTCTGCGGTGGGCTGGTACCCTGCCCGGGGTTTGTTTCCTGCTTTGCGCCCTGTGTTGGCTGGGATTGGCTCCAGCAGACCCCCATGACCCTGTAGTTAGGATATAGCGGGTTTGATGGATGGATAGTTTCCAAGTAAGTTTTCACAGAACCACTATTGCACCATAAAGCAAATGTGAATGAAAACTTTTGAAAGTTGCTTGATGAAGAATTTCTCTTCTTAAAATGATCCCATTTTCTCCGAAACACTGCTGCAATGAAAATTGTAAGAGTGATCAGCATGTTATTAACACAATGCTATTCAATAACTTAACAGAGGTAACTGTGCCACCTAGAGGATTTATTTATTGAGACTGGCCATCCTAATTATTCTCATATCATTAAAGCATGAATTGGCTGCTTAACTCTTGTCTTAAAAGTACCTTGGTTATTTTGGAAATCATTCATTTTTTACTTTTTAATTGTTCTGTATTACTCAACTTTTAAACGTAGTCCACATCTACAAACATCCCAACTTTTCCTGATAAAAATAAGATTGTTTGTTGTTTTGCATGATTCCAAAAGCATTACTGAACATTAAAAATTCTGCACAAAGATGTTCATCCCCATATACGGTAGATGGAGATGAAGCTATTATTCAAACCTTAATACACCAAATCTGTATGTATTATTCTATTAGTGATTAAGAATATTTTTTCAGGATTCCTTTGAGGTTGTCTAGTGAATTTTTGGGAACTTAATAGTGAAGGATTACTCCTGGTACTTTCAGAGGAGATTTCTGAGAAATTAGGAGAATAGGATTGACAAGCTTGTGGGATAAATGGTACTTGTCAAAAATAATAACTGTTCTGAGTATAGCACTAATGGATAAATCCCACCAAGAATAACATGGCCCTGCAACTTCTAAACCTGGGCATAAAACCAAAATATAACACATGGTTTCATGGGTCACCAGAGGAAGCTGGCTTGTTGGTCTCAAGTCTTTATAGGCCTGCCACAGACCTTACAGTGACTCTGGAAATAGCCCAGCTGTGATCCTCTGGTCAGTTTTCAAGGTCCTTTTATACTAACTGAGCAAGACTGCAAGAGAAACAAGTGCTTTGGTGTGGCACCCTGTGGTGTAAGAGTGGTGTAAAACCATAATCCCTCAACTTATTTAGAGAAAAGCTTGTTTAAACAGAACTAGTAAGATACTAAAAAGGCTTCTGTTTGGTGTCCTGAATATATGATATTTTATATTCTCTCTTGTTTAAACATTCTTTTGTTGATATGTAATAATAGTTTTATTAGAATCATTTCTGGGTTCTGCGGTACTGTTTATTGAAGATTGCTGTATTTCTTCTTATTCAGCAAAACAGGATTTGAGTTCAAAAACATTTAATACTCGTAATAATAAAAAAAAACTGCAGAGCCACTGTTTTGCATTTTGCAGAACTGACATCAGATTAAAGTTTTGCTAAAGCTCTCAAATTCCTAGTTTAATTCATGTTTGGCAAAATTTTACGTCACCTGTAAGGAAAAGTACTGAAAGCCCTAGGACCTTGATGATTTGTTTCATTATTTAAAATCTTTTCATTGATTTAGACAGTTTCATTAAAAATTGTGAAATCAGCTTTTTAGATTTTCACAAATCCTTTTTTCAACACATACCAGGCAGACTCGTATAAGCATAAAATGTGGTAATTGTCTTAAGTCAAGAAAAAAAGTTTAATTCAAACATATTTCTTGGTGAATTTCAACTATATATTTTAATAAAAAGTGGTTTATGTGATTAATTTATTAGTTGACCAAAATTGAATTTATTCTGATATTGTGTCCTCATAAGTTGAGCTTCTCAAACTCGGTCCTGAAGGCACACTGTGGCTGCAGGTTTTTGTTCCAACCAGCTTCTGTTTTTTAACTGGACTCCTGGGCTAATTAAGTGAATTGTTATTTCCCAAGTTCTGTGTTTTAGGAACAATATAGAAATTAGAAAATTAGAAAAGTAAGTTTGGTAAAACTTATACAGGAATAATGTATTTTTTAAACAATATTTTCATCTTGATTTTCATTCTGCTTTTCCAGGTGTTCTAACTCTTTAATTAATCCATTATTTACTTATTAGTAGGTCTGAACCTAAAGTAGTTGCAGCCTTTGATTATTGAGTGTTGTTTGCCTGGGCGTCTACTCTGCTCGTTTTTATTTGTCATTAATAAGATACAACGAAGGAGGAAAACTGCACAGAGAAAGGGCAAAATATAATACATCAACAAAAGAGAGTTAAGCATTTAAAGATATATAGCAAAAGCAGAATTATTTCTAAATGTCTTACAAATGTAAAAATCATGCTGCTGTGGTTTTCTGAATGTAGAATAAAAGAAAAATAATACCAGCTAATTAAATGAGCTCAGTGTTATCAGGTGTTGTCACTGATTATGAACCTGGTTGGAACAAAAACCTGCAGCCACAGGGGGGCCACAGGACCGAGATTGGGAAGCACTGGCCTAGAGTACTACACATATTGTCAGATGTAACCAAATTATAAGAGTAAATAAGAGAAGACATATTACAATAAAGCCAAACACCAACACCTTAAAAGCAGGTCCCTCAGAACAATCTGATTAGTCAGTTTGGCTTTGGTAATGTGCTTGAAAGAGGAAGTGCCAGTGTGAGACACACAAGGAAGATGAAAGGTAAAGTTGGCATGCTGAGGAAGTCACCATCAAATACAGAGAGTATAAAAGCACATACTGTAGGAGGAGCCTTGAAAATAGTCACGGGGTTTAAGATGCAGGATTTACTGGAACCCATTCATGAGCAGTTCAGACATATGCAGATACCTAGGAAAAGTGCTAAAGGTACACATAAAGCATACCAAATATTTTTAAAATTATTTTAATACCTGTCTTTAACTGGTAGCAAAGCTAGTAAATAAACAAATTGAAAAGAAGGATCCATAAGACTGCTTCTAACCACCCATTTTGTGATTGTGCTTTATCCATTTAAAAATCATACAGTAGTAAATTATAATCACTACTGATTTGAATTCCTCATTTATGCGATCTTGAATTTGACAATACTCTGTGCAATTTGAATTGAGGGCACAATGTAGGAATAAATGGAATTCAAAATATTTTAAGTATTCAAATAAATTAATTTATCGATTCAAAGTATATATTTTTTTCTAATACAAAGGCTTTTTTTACATTTGTAACTGAAACATAGCAGGATGCTAGAATAAACTAGGTGTTGACTAAAGTTAGATAGACACAGCAGATGTAAAATAGTACTTAAAAAGACTTGCTGAATAAGTCCATCCATTCATCCATTATCCAAACCACTATATCCTAACTACAGGGTCATGGGGGTCTGCTGGAGCCAATCCCAGCCAACACAGGGCAGAAGGTAGGAAACAAACCCGGGCAGGGCACACACACACATACACACACACAATAGGGACAATTTAGAATCGCCAATCCACCTAACCTGCATGTCTTTGGACTGTGGGAGGAACCCGGTGTACCCAGAGGAAACCCACACAGACACTGGGAGAACATGCAAACTCCATGCAGGGAGGACCTGGGAAGTGAACCCAGGTCTCCTAACTGTGAGGCAGCAGTGCTACCACCGCACCATCAGCTCTGCTGAATAAGTATTTCTAAAAAATCTACAAAAAAGTAGTCAGCTTTGCTTCTAATGCCTTTTGGTACATATGACTCGAAATTATAGTCTAATTATGATCTCTATAAATTCACTTTGGTGTTCACATTTGGTATTTGTAGTGGATATTAAAGAACTTACAATTTTTACCATATTTAAATATATTTTCAGCATTATTACAATTAATGTTTCTATATTTTTTTATAGATCGTCCCTATATTAAGGATTTATATGCAGTAGAAAAACTTCAAGAGCCAATTCTCAACGTTCTTCAAATATTTTGCAAGATTCATCACAATAAAGACCCCCAGCACTTTGCCAGGTTGCTGGGGCGGTTGACAGAGCTGAGGACTTTAAACCATCACCATGCAGAAATGCTGTCATCATGGCGCATGAATGATCAGAAATTCACACCACTTCTCTGTGAAATCTGGGATATGCAGTGAAAGTTTTCTGGCAGCACACAGACTCAATGTGGAACTTATTTTGTATTATGTCATCACATTCCAAGGAGATCTAGCAGTACTTTTGGGGGTGGAAGTTTTACTGTGACACTTATTACTAATATCATAGGAAAAGAGGAATGCTGCACTAAAGCTTGTTATGCAGTAGCGAACAGTTGTTGGATAAATATGACGGAGCAAATAGGATGCAGCATCCAGTATAGTACAATTCAGTATCTGTGCTCTGGAGAATAAATACACTCTTTCTGGAAGGGCATTTTTTATATCCACAGCTCAGTGTGATAAATTAGTGCAATAAAATTATGTATGAATTCAGAAATATATTTTAGTAAAATATATAAATGCTATATACTAAAATGTCAATCTGCATATACTACAAATATGCTTTAAGGAAACCCATCCAAAACAATAAAGGCCAAAGCTATCTTATGCAATATATAGTGAAGTCAACGTTCAGTTTTTACTCTACACTCACTAAATTTAAATTTTAGCTGAAAAAATAAATATGAGGAAAGAGTGCACAAACATGCGTTTGTGCTTATGTTTGAACATGTCAAAATAAGACAACTTTTTCCATTCCAGCAATAACCAAAAATAGACGTCAGAAGCAGGTACCAAAACCAAAAATCTGAAGAAGGAGCTTGAAAATAAATGTTGTAAAGATAGACATGATTTTTAGCATAGAAAATAAACTAAATATATTCGGTCAGAGGTTATTAGTAAGAGATCCAATACTCACATGCATGCTGCTACGTGCCACCATATTACGTACTGTAGGTGGAGTATTATAACATGGGCATAGCAAGTATAAGCAAAATGCTTGTGTTCTACAAAAATTGCCAGTATAATGATATAATATAAAAATAAACAGTTCATTTCTTTTTGTTTTAGTCAAGGTAGAATATCCAGATTCTCTTGGAATCAGTATACAACATAAGTATGCAGCTGAATGGCTTATAATAATTCATTTTTAATTTACATCGTTTTTGTATTTTTTATATTCTCTTTTATAATGCCAGTATTAAGATCTACACCTACATCTTTCACCCACATTAATATTTGCATACATGACAACTCCATAAAACTCAAGGACTTACCCAGGCACCCAAATCACTTAACCTACTTTATTTGTGTACTGCAGATAATGTGTCATACATTTCAAAACAACAATGACAACAATAAAGGAAGCAGACCACTTCATAGTGCTCTGTCTGGTGAAAAAAAGACACAGAGGGTAAAAGGACCAGAAAATGAAACCAAGGAGAATCATGTCAGAATGACCAGGGATTAAAAGCTCAAAAATCCCTAAAATGATATGAATACTAGCTAATTGTGCAAGGACTGAAACATTGACCAGATTCCAGAAAGAGTGTGCCACCAACTTAAAGAGCAGTCATCTGATGACATAATTTGTTACCTGGAATAAAAAGAGCACCTTTTACACAAAAAGTGTGGTCACAAACATTCAAAAATATACAAAATGGTAACATGTGCAATGAAAACAAGTTCACAAAATGGTGGGAGAAAGATGTTTTAAATATAATAAACAATAAGCATGACCATTAAAATGAAAATAATATAGAAAAATAACTTTAGATGAATGATCAAAACCCCAAAATCATAATACATAGGACACAACCTCTAATCAGAATCTCTGACATTTTAAATCAATACCAGCAGGGGTGCATCTACCATCAGCTGAACTCACCAAGCGGGAAACCACTGGAAACAATCAAGTGTCCACATAACAGAAATCATACCTGTATCTGTGCGTGTCAACATAAAGAGTGGGACCTGCTACAGTGCGTGAAATTACTGGAATTCCCATGTGGAGTTATTATAAATAAGCTAAACTCTGTATTAAGGTGCTCAATTTATTAAGTCACGTAGCTGGCCCATAGGGGTCTTATTCTGACCTTGAATACCAGTCAGCAATGTTACTGACAGTTGTGGTATAATTTACAAAAACAGAGTTTGAAAATCATCTTTCAAATCTGTCTTTCCTTCTGTGTGATGCATTGCTGAACAGTGAGTGTGTTAAAGTAGGAGCAGCTCTGTTTCCAGCTAATGGCCTTCATAATCAGAGACCATCTGATTGGTAAGACCTTGTCTATATTGAATAGAAATTTTGGATTCATGATTTAATATAATGCACTCAAGAGTGCTAGCAAGGCTCTGCGTGTAACAACATAAAGATTGCAGCATCAGCAAAAGTAACTGCTCTAAGAAATCAATTCAAGTCTAAAATCCAAGACAAATATTTTTTAAGAAAAAAGTGGACTGTCTACAATGAGGCTGATTTATGCAACTATCTCAGGAAGTGCTTGACGCCTACACACTTCTAGGTCAGGGATGCCTAAAAGGAAAGGGTGACAGTTTTCTGTTCTTGTTTAAGAAATGCATTCTTTGTAGAATGAAATGCTATCCTGATGCTCTCCTTCTAAATTTAACATTTCAAGAGGAAGTAATTCCCTCCCCAGCAATTAATTTGGATAAGTGATATTGTATCCTATACATGTTTATGCCTCTGGCTTCTTTATTCATTGTTTACATGCATATAAGTATTAGGGATTAATTGAAAGTTTTTTTTTTGGAAAAAACTGAAATGACTTATATAAAATGTGTCATAGTATTTGGCTGAATAGATACAGTATGTTGTTTGTGGCACTTTATACCATTGATTTTATCTCCACACCAGTGAAAAGAAAGTTACAATAATTTTTTTAAGTGAATAACCTCAAATGAACTTATTATACTGAAGAATATCAGTTTGGATCACCCACTACTGCTCAAGACAACAAAAAGATGTCCAATTACGCATTAAATTATATGAGAATGGGTTGAGTTTATTGTAACATTAAAAATGCAGCAGAGAAACTACAGGACACAGAAACACTCTTTTCTGTAAATAAAGCTTGTGCAATGGACTTTGCAGCAAATTACTTCACATTTACCCTGGTTTGTACATTTATCTAACTGTAATTTTAATTTAAGATAAATTTCACAAATGGAATGGCATTAATGAGTTGATGTTTATCGAATGGCTACACCAGTAAAATGTCATGATTTGGAAGGTAGCTATTATCTTTGTAGTTCCAGCTGCATTTGAGTCAATTTGAAACAAACAAGCCACTGTTGTTTTTGAAGCCAAAAAGCTGCAATGCTGATATATATATTTTTGAGGTAGCTCTTGCAAATTTAAAAAAAAATTCAAGATCAGATATACAGTACTGTATATGTATATGTGCACCTCCCTCTCTTAAAGCAGCAATGTGATGAGGCGATTCATTGCAAACACCACTAGTCCATGTGGATAGTAACACCACCAAGTCAAGGACAAAATGAAAACAGTAAAACCTTATCGCAATACAAATAGCAATAATAATATTTCCAAAAATAAACTGAGACACATCAGGGAATTCTCAAAACAACTTCTAACCCTAAACAAGAAAAAAATAAAGAGATATCCCCAGTCATCTGAGACTGAAAATCTCAGTTCCATCTGAAGTTCAAGGTACAGTCCACTGGAGATAACCCATTATACCATAGCATGAACATTGTTAATGTTTAATAGCCCCAGCTATTCCCCTGCTTATAACAAGTATGTATATTTTACAGTGTGTTTTTAGACAAGTACACTGTCATGTGTACATAGTACAAAAAAATGTACTCTCTCCAAAGACATAAAAAACTAAAAAGTATACTTAGCATGTATATGTCAACTTGACCGTATTTCAACTGTTGTAGTCAAAGCTTATTTATCTCCCCTTGTTCCACTTTTGACTGCTGTTAATAATTCTTGCCTTTCCTATCATCTAGTCCCTTATTGTTTTAAAATTGCTGCTGTCATCTCTAGTATGATAAATCCTGGCAGTAATCTTAACAATGCAGAGTTCAGTAATGGGCCCCTTGCTTTTTATCACTTACCTGCTCCTACTCAGTTCAATTATGCATCATCATGGTATTCAGTTTCATTGTTATGCTAAAGATTTACAGCTTCATATTTCTACCAACATGCTAGGTTTGTTGTCCATCCTCCTTGATTAGTTAGCTGCATGATATTAAAATCTGGATGGTACATCATCTCCTCAAATTTAATAGTGACAAGTTTGAAATTCTTCATGTGGGTTCTAAAGTGACCCTTTCAAAATTTGGAAATGTTAATATCTGTATCGATGACACCCCTATTCCTTTACACCCTCAAGTCAAGAGCCTTGGTGTTGTTTTTGACAGTACTCTGTCTTTACAATCTCATATTAATGTTGCATCACAAAAACAGCCTCATAACCTTTCAAGATTTCTTCTCTCAATACTTTACTTTGCAGTCAGACATTAATTCATGCATTTGTCACATCAAGGCTAGACTATTGTCTTGAATCCCAGCTAAACTTGTAAATAAGCTGCAGTTAGTTCACAATTGTGCTACACATTTATTAAACTAAGGATCAAAGTTACATTACACTCATTCTAAACAAACTTAATTGGCTTCCATTTAAGTAGCATATTGACTTTAAGATTCTTGCCCTCAGCTATGAAGCTCATCATTATCTGGGTCCCACTTTTTATAACATCTTCTAAGATTAACTGCGCTCTTCTACTTCCGCCCTTCTGCTCCTCAACTCTGAAACTCTCTCCTTCATTATATCCAGACTCTTGATTCCATTTCTTTATTCAGAAAACATGTTATATCTAACTTTTTCAGAGCTCCTTCTCAGTGCAATACATTTTATAAGTCTAAATTGTTCTGATTACTTGTTTTTTTATTCTATTCTTTAATAGATTTGTGTTTTATTCTGTTTTATGTATTTACTTACTTAAACGTACTATTTTATGGTTTTATCTTGTAATGTATTCTTGAATTTCTAGAACGGCACAATTAAATAAACTGTATTATTATGATCATTATTATTAACATCCACTCTCTCTCATGTACATACAGAGCGTATTATATACAATGTAATATTTTTATAGTGAATACAATCCCACACTATTTTCCAAGTACAGATACAGTACATAGTACAACTGTTTAAAAGAGTTAGTGAAGTGACTTGCTCAGGGTCACACAGTGTGTCAGAGATGGAAATTAAACAGTAATTTTTTTATTTCAAATCCAGTTCCCAGCAACTACACCTACATTGCCTGCTAAAGGAATGATATTCATCTGCAAGATGCAACCTTTGATATTAGTACAAGTTTTCCTTCTTTAAATAAAGCTTTGATTTAACCAAACAAACCAAATTCAAAACTATTTTTACAAATTGTCTTATGAATGGTATTACAATGTAGTAGCATTTAGAAGTGTGTTAAAAATGTACCTGACTCTTTCAGGATATGTAATATCAAAAATGTGTACTAGGCAACCTAAAATACTGTGAAACTATAAACACCTGAAGGAATCCATATGACATTTACAAAAATAAAGGCTACAGTAGCTGTTCCTTTATTTTTTGACATTTAAGCAAGTGGTCCACAAGAGGTCACTGTAACACAGGCTATTAAAGCAGCATGACAGTCTCCCTTTAAATGTCACTCTATTTAAAATAAATAATATAAAAATACAGTACAGAGAGCTAATGAAGACATGTGTTTCCACAGGTTTCCCCATTGTTTAATTAATAATTATTCAATTTTAAGCTTTAAAAGGATCTGTTGTTGTTAAAATAAACCAACAGACTACTACATTGACATGCTTATAATTAATATAATATAATACATTTTACTTATATTGCACCTTTCCCATGCTCAAGGTGCTTCACAGAGTCACAGAAAGAACAGCAGCACATATTTTTTGCAAATAACACTAGAACGGATACATACAGGATATACAGTACAATGCAATAAATAGAATAGAGATGAAAAAAACAAACCAGAACAAAACACTAAACTCAATACTAAAAGAAAGCCTGAACATATAACATAATTTGTGGTATAACACACAGAGAAATTATCTGGAGTATCTGGACAGAAGCATAAACTGAAAGAAGGGGCACAATGTTAGGTTAAGTTAAAAGCCTTCCTGAACACAAGAGTTTTAAGTTGTTTTTTTAAAGAATAAATGGAGTCAGCTGACCTAATTAATTTTAGGAGGTCATTCAAGTCTGCGCACTACACAGCTAAAGGCCTGTCACCCATAGATTGCAGGTTAGTATGGGGCAGAACAAGACTGGTAGAATCAGAGGACCTTAGTGGGCGAACAAGACCATAGCAATGGAGAAGGTCACTGATGTAGTCCGGTGCAAGGCCATTTAAAGCTTTGTACTTTACTAATAGAATTTTATATTTAGTTCTGTAAGATGAAGGGAGCCAGTGAAAGCAAAGCAGGATGGGTGTGATGTGCTTGCTGTTGCTGATTCATGTAAGGACTCTTGCAGCAGAGTTTTGAATTAACTGGAGATGCGATATAAGATTTGAAGGGACACCTGCCAGTAGGGAGTTACAATAATCGATGCGGGATGTGATAAGAGCATGGACAAGTTTCTCAGCATTAGAAAACGAGAGGAATGAGCGAACACGGGATATGTTACAATGGTGAAACTAAGAAAGTTTCTTAATGTGGTTTTTGTGGTTGGAATAAGAAAGGGAGAAAATAAAAATGACACCAAGATTCCTTGCATTAGATGAACATCTGATGAGATCATTGCCAGCTCATTTTCTTAAGTTGTGCTTTACTGAGAACTTGCAGGAGTTTTGTTTTATGGCAATTTAATTTTAAAGAGTTTTGCGTCATCCAAGTTTTCATTTCAGTGAGGCGAATTGTGAGCTGAGGAAGCTCTGATGAAGTTTTGCTTTTAACATTGAAATATGCATAAAAATGATAACCTAGTCCAAGGCTACAAAAACATGGCTAGGGGGAAGCATATACAGAAGAGCAGAGGGCCGAGGACAGAGCTCTAAGGAACTCCTTGTGTGACTGGTACTGAGCTGGACCTGCTGTTGCCAAGACTTGCCAATTAAACTCTTGCCAAACAGTCAGATAGGACTTAAACCACAGGAAGGCATTGACAGAGATACCCAGAATGTTATCTGTTTTGGACAGTAAAATGTCATGTCTGAAAGCACCAAATGCAGCCCTGAGGTCTAACACAATTAATATGCTTGTTTGTCCACAGTCTGCTACTATAAGTAGATCATTGTTTTGGACTGTCTTGTGAACAACTCACAATCTTTAACTACCTTTTTGCATCCAAGGCATATTATACGGGTGGCTGCCCCAAACCTTTATGATGTCCGTTTGTCATTCTTGTGACACATTGTTGAAGCATATTTCTTAAAAACATTGTTTAGTCAAATGACACATTTACCTTTTCACCATTTATGGAAGTGGGAAATGACTTACTTGATTTTGATACATGTGTGAAACTACAGTATATATAAGCATGATTTCCCAGGTTTTAGTGGCAGTAACTGGAACATTTGTCAGTGAGAAATGTATTTTAAGACTAGATAAAGTATCCATCCTCTGCCTTTATCTTATTATTTCATACATCACCAATCACCAATGTAGTTGAAGGAGTCGAACAAATAAAATAAAACTGACTTGTGTAACACCAGGGCAGCACAGTGGCACAGTGGTAGCACTGCTACCTTGCAGTAAGGGGACCAGGGATTTGCATGTTCTCCTCATGTCTGTGTGGGTTTCCTCTAGGTGTTCTGGTTTCCTTCCAACAGTCCAAAGACATTCAAATAAGGTGAATTGGCAATCCTAAATTGGCCTTACTGTGTGGTTGCTGTGTGTGTGTTCACCCTGTCCAGGGTTTGTTCCTGCCTTCTGCCCTGTGCTAGCTGGGACAGGCTCCAGCAGATCCCTGCAATGCTGTTCAGGACTTAGCTGGTTAGAAAACAACTAATTGACTTTGATACCATATGATGGTTACTTGGAGCAGAGCAGTTTCACAGCTGTGCTGCACTCTGAAACCAGGCTGAAAGGGTTCCATCAAATTATTAGATGTTAAGTAATTTGGTGAGTTGGGAGGCTACAAAACATTCAAGAGCTTTTGACAGAAAAAGTAAGTAAGATATGGGCCAAAAATCTTTAAGATTGTCAGCATAAAGATCAGAATTTTTTAGCCCTGGAGATATTGAAGCAATTTTAAAAGTGGTTGGTACAAAGCAAGTGTCATGGGATTCATTTATTATTTGTGTAACAGTCAGGAATACGGCATGAAGGCAGGATTTAAGAAGTGTGGCGGGGATAGGGTCCAGTACAAAAGTAGTCAGCCTCATCTTAAAAAGCAGGTCATTAAACATGCAGATGTGACTGGAAAAAATTTAAGAAAAGAGTTGGATGGAGTGGGAAGACAGGGAAAGATATAAATCGTTGATTCATTTATATTAGTTTAATTATTTAGATCTTTAATTTCATTACGGAAAACATGGAGGAATTTTTCACAGACTTCAGTTGAGGAGGTAATTGGGCCAGATACAAGTTGATGTAGTTTACAGAGTAATAAACAATGCATAAGTAATGCTTATAGAAAGTATACCCTTTTGTGAAGCTCTCCCAGATGAAGACAAGTACCATATTATAAAGGCACACATTCAGAGTTTACTAAGACGTTAGGTATATACAGCATTGTAAAAGTCAGAGAGGTCTAGAAAACAGACTGATGTTAACTCTAATATGCTCAACTAAGCAGACTACGCCTTTTATAAATTCACTTTCAGCTCATCGGGTACTGAAGAGTAGTATGGCAGTATTCATATTTCATGAGCCTCACTCAGTAAAGTTTTTTGGCCAATATTATTTAGCTAAAACCTGATTGAATCCATCTACCTATAAATTCATTCACTTACTAAACCAAATGTATTTAATTTTAGTGTTGCTGGAAGCCACAAATCTATCCCTACAGCATCATACATAGTACACAAACCAGCACTGGACAGTCCCAAGAATGGCAAATTTCAAAAATTCTTTAAAAAAGTGTTGAACATGTTCACCAAGCTCTACAAAATGGCCAGATTCAAAATCTTTAAACAAGCTTCAAACACTAGTTGAAGGTTAATGTCCTGATACAAGATGCAGAGAGCAACCAAGAGATTGTAAACTGAGAATGTACATTAAAGAGCCAATTAAATATGATGATGATGATGAATCAATTATTCAATAAAGAAATAAAGATAGTATTAAACAGCAGAGATGGTAGCTCTCAAGATTTCATATTATGCCATTCAATGAGAAAGAAGCAAGAGAGATGCTAATGATGCAACTGCTCATCATAGGATTAGAATGCGGATACCGTACTTCCTCATGTTGCTGCACCATATGTGAGCATCAACTGATCTACTAATAAAAATGTGTTGTCTTGTTATGCTTTTTGAATGCAGTTTGCTTTGTCTTTTACTTTCATCTTTACTTCAGAAAGATTAAAAAGAGTGTTAACTCTACATTTTTTCCTAGTAGTCCTTTAAAAAGATATATTAGTTCTGGTCTGTAAACAAGTTTCATTTTCCTGTAGCCCAAAAGTAGGACTTTTTTTTTTTTTTTGCATTCTAGGTCACAGCACAGTTTCCTCCAATAAAAAGAACTGATTGTATTGACAGTGAATAAAGTCAGCAGATTTGGCCTCTGAGGCAATTGTCAAAGAAGACCATGCGCTCTTTGAGTTGTACATTCCTATTTAGTTTTATATTCTAACTTTCAAACTGTCGCACAAAACAGAATATAAAGACCAGCTTCACTTTATGGCTCAGTTGACCACATTCCTTGTTTGACTTTCACTTGATCTGTACACCAGACTATCGTAATTAAAGGTCTATACAGTACTAGGAGAACAGTTTGAATCACAATTTTAGACACAGCCTAAAATGAATACCAATTACTGACATAAACTAAATCCCAAATTATGTGTGGTAATACTAGTTGTAGCTTTGACTTAATTTAGATTTAAATCTGTGCATAACGGCCAAGACATGAGTGTTTGTTAATGAATATCCTAACAATTCAAGTCATGCAGACACTCTTCTATTGTTACTCATTTATCTAATGCTTTTATTCAAGGCAACTTACAAGATCAGTATATTGTGCAAACCTTTGTATACTGTGACGGGGAGCCACGGCCAGTACCCAGCCGGGATGACAGCCGGATGGAAGGACCAGGGAAGAGAGTATCCAAAAGGCACTAGCTTCCCTGGGACGCTAGAGGGCAGCCCTCCTGGGCAGCTGTAGCACCACGGATTATTGCAGGGTATGCTGGGAGTTGGAGCTTGGTACAGCCCTTATGGGTTCCATGGGGGCCGCCAGGTGGAGCTGCTGAGCCCTACTCTGGACTACCACCACACCTGGGAGTGATTCCAGGTAACGCTGATGAGCCACCTGGAGCACTCCCAGGAGCTGAATAAAAGGAGCTGCCTCACTCCATTCAAGAAGCCAGAGTTGGGAGGAAGAGGACAAAGCTTGCCAGAGAGGAAGTGGAGGCGGAACGAAGAAGACGAACTGTTGTGTGTATGGGACTCTGCATTGGAACTGTGCTGTAACAGTGGGAAATGAGGAAGTGTGGTTCCCACGAGGAAGAATAATAAAACTGTTTGTTGTGCTGCTCTTTGGTTTGTGCCTGTTGTATCGGGGTTGGGGCAGCTCAAGCGCCCCTGGTTTACACAAAACTTTTATATAACTTTTATATTTTTTATAATCAAACACAGTCAGAGTAAGTGACCTGATCATGTTTGTACAGTAGGTCGAAAGCAGTGCTTGAACTGTAAGCCTCAGAGATTAGGTTAAAATGCCTCAATGACTGATTGACTTTTTTATCATATGATTGTCATATTCAGGCCTGGATTTTGTTGCTCAACCTTCATCGTTCTCTCACTCACAACAAATGCAGGGATTGGTGTGACATGGGTGAGGAGTTCCTTGTGGTAATTTCTGAGCTGTTCCTTATCAGGAATGAAAACCTGCTCACACTGCAGCCTTTCAGAACTGAAGATGTCTGCCCCTACTGACAATATGTCTGTATTACATTGTTATCTATAACCTTTGGATTTCAAAGGATATATAAAACCACAGGAAAGCACTATAGTGCACCAGATGGTTCTGCTGCCTCTTGGACCCAGTGCCCTGAGTTTGAATCCTATGCTAAAAATGATTTTCATGTGGGGATTGTTGCTTTGTCTATGACTGTTCTTTGATTTGTGCCATGGTGAGATAGTTTTTGGCCCACCCGAACTGCAATTTAATTAGTTGTTTTAGAAGTTATGTTTATCCCTGTACTCCATTGAGCTTGGAGGACAGACAAAGTAAATCAAGAACTAAATGGAGGCATGTCAACTTAAGAAAAGAACAGAAAATAGAGTAATTGTGTAATGAGTAACTTCATGCTTCACCAACAATTTTGTCACAATTGAATTATGAGTAATAAGGTTGTATATAGTTTTTCAAGGATTCTGCAAGGACATTCGTCCTAATTCATTACAGCAAGACTGTGGACTAACACCATGCTGCAAAATCTAAATAAACTGATTCAGTTTTTACATTATAATAAAACTGAAAAAAACTATGCTAAATTAATAAATCTCCTAGTGGAAAAAGGACATTATAATTTATAAAAACAATAAACACAATACCCCAAGTGGAGGATTTCACTTAATCCAATATAAAAAGTGTCCTAATGTATTTTATTTCTCTTTCTTTTCTCTTTTTTCTATTTGCCAGATGAGCAAATATATATATATTGCAAAAAACAGAGTCTAATCATTTCCGACAAATTGTACATAAGTGCATCTGAAGCCTCAAAGCATAATGAGTTAAGGATTGCCACATGTCAGGGAGGTTATTACCAAGTACCTTGTTTGAAAAGGTGTCACGTGTTTAAGAGCATTAACCTTAAGTAATAAAGCTGGGACCTGTCTGATTTGAATAAAGACTTTTGTTTTGGGAACCTGTACAAAGTATTTACAGAGAAAGAGATGTCATAATTAAACTGTTTAAATGACATTGTCACTCCAGTACTACTTGTAGCATCAGTGTCACCGATCCGTAATGTTCTACCTTCATGGTGACTCCAAAGAACGTGGCCTGTTTCCTGGATTATTCAGGACTAGGGTGTAATGGGTTTATGCTGATCCCATCCTAGTTATTAGCAAGTGATTTATTGGGCTACCTAAACAAGAAATAAAACACTGCCAGACATATGCTGAAATGTCATTGTATGATGGATGTGGCAAGTGATAGTTCTGCTGAGTTGGAAATAGTTGCAATGTAGTAATTATACTTTAAAACAATGCCATAGCAACATATAGTTAATAGAATTTGACTCAGTGAAATTTAGTCTAATAAAATATCTATACAAACATATAACATGAGGTTAAAAGTAATGTTCATTCCTCAATAGCCCACACACAAACAATTTAAAAAATGAACTAATCATCAAACTGGTATAAGGTCAAGATTTGTAATATTTACCAGCAGTTAAGTGTTGAGCAAGTGGAAAGAAGGGCACGCTCCAAGGGTAGCTGGATGAGGTAGCCAAGATTTATTTTCTTTTAAAGATTCATGTTTAGTCATTACTTCCATCTTTTCATTCTATTTCCTTTCCTCATGCTTATGTACTGTAAGTGAATGACACAAAACTAACATTTCAATGAGCTTAAGCTATTGGGTTGAATGTATAATATTGTGATGTTGACCAGAATAATTTCATTACTGTCTGGCATAATAATGATTCATAATTTGCTTAAATGTTTATATTTTATTAGGAAAAGGAAATGAAACAACAAAACGTTGATGGGCTAACATTAAGAACATTAAGTTTCACTTGCTAAATCTTTAATTAAGATTGACAAATTTCTTCCATAAAAGGTATTGCATTACAGTTTAAAGACTAATTTGCAGAATACACTGGCAGTGTTGCTTACAGCTAGACTTTAGATTCCACATGTCTCAGGAGAACAAGGAACAAGGTGCTTAAGCGACTTACTCAAGGTCACAGAGAGTCTAAGGCTGAGCTGGGATTTACAAGGAAATTTTGCTGATTTGTAAAGGATTTTCTTTAATCACAGTGGAATGTTTGTTTGTTTTCTACACATTATGAGTATTTCTCTAAAGTATTGACTTGCAACTTTTTCTAACATTATAACATTGCAATTATTCCAAAGAAAGCACATGCAATTCTTAATAGAATAAAAATACATAAACACAGATTAATAAAATGTGTAGCACTAATAATAAAAACATATCAATTCATCTGCAGCCAAAGCTATTACTAATCATGCAAAGCTAAATAATGCCATTTTGAACCCACTCAGTTACTCATGTAATGTTTTCAATATTTTTATCTTTTTTCTCCATATTTATCCTGTGTTTGCAACTGTTTTTTTTTTTAAGAAAAACACACTATAGACTTTAGATTATCTGAACATTCCATAGCATGTCATGCTTATATATTTTAATAAAAGATGCAGCACCTCAACCTGATTTTATCATTTTTGGAAAAACAAACAGATTGTCCCGTAAAAGAGGATTTACGGTCATAATGATCAAATCTCCCCTAAAAATCTTTCTTCTCTCTTTCCTTTTTTGGTCTGTGTCTTGTATTTTATTCTTTTACAATAGGCCCTTTCAAACCAACAATGTTCATAAAGAAACTGATAAGCCATTTTGTGACAGAATCATATAAAATTAATGAGCATATTAAAATTACCAAGGTATGCCTGATGATACTGTAATACAGTACACTGATTCATAACCAACAATCCCATCCATCATTTCAAACTTGAATGGAAAATGATGTCATATACCGAAGGGAAACGTTCATTGTATAGCGCAAGAAAATGACTGACAAAAACAGTTTGTTTTGACAATATGTATGAAATTAATTTGATAAAACCTTGCGTCACAGTGTGTCTATTTGAGGAGAGAGTGTTGACCACACTGAGATGTTTACTTACCTTAGCAGTGACATTCATGTCTCTGGTGACTCTTCCTATGAAGTCAGTAGACAACGGGGTGGCACTCCTGATATCTTTGCAAAAGGATGAAGGTTCAAGTCTTTATAGTCCTGGTGCTTCCTGTTTTGCTATATAGTTGCAAGACAATGACAATATCCAGTTACTTGAAACAAAGACTGTACTCCTTTGGTACTGTACCTCTTTGGAGAATCCTTGGATACTGCTGGTTTGACTTTGTGTCAAACGAGCAGTTGCTCACAGAGTCCCGAATGAGGCATATTTCCTGCATTGTGAGGAAATGTCAGTTATGGTACTACAGCCATGTAGCTGGATTCCCAGATTGATAAGGATGCGAGCAGTTGGACCAGGCGAAGTGGTCGCCCACGTAATACCTGGTTGCGGCAGATAGATGGTCGTTTCTGGAGGGTGGGACTGGACCGTGTGGCTGCCTGAGGTGTTGCCAAATGGAATCCTGAGATGTTCCCTTGTGTGGTGGGTGTGGCAACGCGCTGTACCAGTGCATGCTCCCCAACCTGACCTGACTTGATTACTTTTGCTTCAAGCTTTGTACAGTCATTTCACTGTTTTATCACACAGATCTGTTACAACATTTAGGAAACAGAGGTAAAACATATGAGCTACATTATTAATGCAGACCAATTATCACAATAGTTGAGCAAAATTGGTTTGAAGGTTTCAAAAGAACAACTATGTACCCCCCTATCTGGTAATTTATGTGACATTTGTATGGTATACTGAGTGAAGAAAAACTTTCTTACATTTGTAATTTGCACTTAACCAACTTCTGTCTGTGTCCTGGTGCGCTTGTTGAAGAACTCAGTTTAAACTCAATTTAAAATCACAGGTGTAATTCTCTTTACTAATTCTTTTTATACTTTTAGACACTTATACTATGTCTCCTCTTAACCTGCATTTGCATAAACTAAAAAGATTTAGTTCTTTTAACCTTACCTAATTGTTAAAAATTCCGTTTTTGTAATATGGTGACAAAAACTGCTCACAGTACTCCCCCATAAGGCCTCACAAATGTGTCATACAAGTTAACTATACAACATCCTTTGATTTACATTCCACATATTCGCCATTGTAACCTACCATCTTATTGGCCTTCTTGATCACTTCTGTAACACTGTATGGATGTAGACAGTAACAGGTTTACAATAACTCCTAAATCCTTCACATAATGTATTTTAAAGTTTTTAGAGTCCCCAGCTGTGCATTATAATCAAATATTTTAAAATTCTCCATGCAGCGCTTGATATTTACTTGCTTTAAACTTGATCTGCCACTTATCTAACCTAAGGCAAGTTCAGTCCAGTTCTGTCTATAATATCTCTGCTAACTCAACAGTACCCAGTATTTCACCTAGTTCACTGTTACCAGCATACTCAGCTTCTTTTCTAGTTGCATTTTGATCTAGATCAATTACATAAATTAAAAGTGCAGTTATGCCAGCACTAATGCCTAAGGGTATCACTTTAAATATTGCTTATTTCAGACCAAAATGCAACCAAAGTGGCAGTTCTTCATGCAAATTTCATATTTTATGCAAATATAAGATAGTCATGTGCATAAAAGTTGTTTTAAGTTGTTTGAAAATAGGCATACCATTTTTTGAGTATACAAATTAAATGTGACATAAATCGTTTGCAACTAGTGCAGAATGCAGCAGCTAGAATCCTAACTAGGAAAAGAAAATCCGAACACATTTCTCCAGTTTTAATGTCACTACACTGGTTACCTGTGTCATTCAGGACTGACTTTAAAATTCTGCTTATAGTTTATAAAGCCTTAAATAATCTCGCCCCATCTTATATATCGGAATGTCTGACACCTTATATTCCAAATCGTAACCTCAGATCCTCAAATGAGTGTCTCCTTAGAATTCCAAGAACAAAACTTAAAAGAAGTGGTGAGGTGGCCTTCTGCTGTTATGCACCTAAAATCTGGAATAGCCTGCCAATAGGAATTCACCAGGCTGATATAGTAGAGCAGTTTAAAACACTGCTGAAAACACATTACTTTAACATGGCTTTTTTATAACTTCATTTTAATCTTAATTTAACTTAATCCTGATACTCTGTATGTTCAATTCTTCATAATAGCTATTCATGATGGCTCTAAAATCCCTGCTGACCCCTACTCTCTCTTCTGTTTCTTTTTCCGGTCTCTTTGTGGTGGTGGCCTGCGCCACCTCCACCTACTCAAAGCTTCATGATGCTCCAACAATGATGGATGGATTAAAAGGCAGAAGTCTACGTGACCATCATCATCAAGTCCTTCCGTGAGAACCCTAAATACAAAGAGTACTGTTTCATTTATGTTAGGTAGAATGCCCAGAGGGGACTGGGCGGTCTCATGGTCTGGAATCCCTACAGATTTTATTTTTCTCCAGCCGTCTGGAGTTTTTTTTTGTTTTTTTCTGTCCCCCCTGGCCATTGGACCTTACTCTTATTCTATGTTAATTAATGTTGACTTATTTTGTTTTCTTATTGTGTCTTTTATTTTTCTAATCTTTATTATGTAAAGCACTTTGAGCTACTGTTTGTATGAAAATGTGCTATATAAATAAATGTTGTTGTTGTTGAATTTTAAGGAAGACAAACATAAAGTAGATGAATAATGATAATAATCCCTGCAACGGATTATTTGCATCAACGTCAGGTAACTTTGTTAATATGACACTTAAGAAATGTATGTCAATATTTTAAGGTACAAACAACCACATAATACCAGAAAACGTGATCATACTAAATTACATTACATTGAATTAGATATATTAATACACACATTACTTAATTTTCTTCAGTATGAATCCAAACATGGTTAATTTGATGTTATGGTGTTTGGCACGGCTTCCTCACAGCTCCATATTCCTGCGTTCAAACCCAAGGCCAAGAACTGTTTCTGTGCAGTTTGTTCTCTACATATGTAGGAGTTTTCTTGTTAGCATCATGTAACAATCAGAGAATGGTGTGTGTTGGCTATGTCATATGTTTGCCTACTACTTTGTAAAAGAAAAAAAGCAATCCACTGAAAATTGTTGATGTCAACATTTCTCACTTAACATTTCCATTAGTTACAAAACAATATATAACTTGTACCTTTATATAGTTTGCATCACCTTCTTCTCCCCTCCTGCTCCTTTAGTAGAATTTCCTAATTAAAGAATGATGTTTTGTAACTGGCCTTGGCCATATCGTTTCTCTGCTCCTGTTTCTGTGGTTGCAATTTAAATTGCGTTAATACTATCCAACTTCAACTAACTTATGACTAAAGTAAACTAAGCTTGGTGTGGCAGCACATATATTCAATGATCTTTTGAACAAAGCAGTAATCAATTGTGGGTCTGTTCAGGTAAGGTATTACCTTGGGAATTCAGTAGGCATCTGCTTTCAACTGCGGCAGCAGCTGATTCTTTCTGCTTGTGAAAAGCTGGTCTCTATTGTTTTATTTTTAGATAGAAAAAATAAAAACAACTAAATTGCAAGTAAATTCAATTATGAGATTGAAGCATAAAAAAACTTAAATAATAATAAAGTAAAGCTCATTGTGAAAATGTGTACAGTCATACAAAAATTATACTGTACATAGAAGGAATTCTATAAAAATAATGAGTTGAATAAAAACTGGCTTAATTTCAAGATGCTAGTAAATGTATTTTTAATTTTAAACATCTGATATACTGTATACTGTAAAATAATATCCAATGGAAACCCAAAGTCTACAGACTCCAACTGAAATTTCAGTGTTTTATTTGTTATAAAAGCTAAAATCAAGACATATCATCCCAGAATTTTTTTCACTTTTAATAAGACCTACTAATCAACAGTACTGAATATACAGTTAAATAAATCTAACAACTTTAGATTTTAGTGGATTGCTTGCACAAGTGAGCACACCTTTCAACTAGCACATAATTGATGTATAATTTGAGTAATTGTCAGCAGTAAGTCTGGATTTTGCAGTTTAATCCTACTCTACTTTGCAGAAGAATTCAATTTCAAGTTTCAAGGAGATCTCCTATGCACAGCGCAAAGACATGATGGTTATGTTAATTAGAAACTCTAAACTGTGTGTGTCAATGTGGAGCTGCCTGTTTATAATTATCTGAGTGCTTTCTAAAATATCAGATAATTCCATGATCAAGTCTCCCAGATGACTTTTGTGTTGAGTAGTCAAAGTTAACTCTTCTCTGATAAAATTAGGTGTTTACTGAAGAAAAACAATTAGTAGAGACATTTCTGTCAGATTTTGAATTTTCACGTTGATGCTTGTGGAAGAAACAAAATCAGCACAGGATGTGTGTTCCTTAGTTAGGTTCATGAATTTAGCATCTAGGTTAACCACTTGAACACCTGAAATTCAATTCTGCACCTAGGACAATGTCCATCTCACTCTAATGCCATGTGGTTTAAGGAAGACCAGGAAGACCAAACTACTCCAATTTCAATTAAGTTCTAACATCACCTCAAGCAAAGCAGGAATGATTACCTGTTGATAAGAGTGAGTCTGCCTTGCAATGGAATAAGTTGATTTGGGCCCAACAGTGGCAACTTGTGACTATAAATAATTAAAACCTACTGGGATAGAACAGTGGAAATACGATGCTTGACAAGAAACCCCAAGTTTGAATAAATAATAGGGTTGTTTGCTCCACAAACCACCTGGAAATCATTCCGTAGACAATACTGCAGTTTCCAATGTGCAGCTGTGCTGTCCGAGAGCTCAGAACATCAGTAGAATGGCTTGCTGCTAATAATGCCAGGACAAAAGACTGGAACAGTCAGGAAAGAGCAGCTGCAAACATATCTGAAATCAAATGCACATAGCAAAATTCTGGGCCTTGTGTTGAAACAATTCTTTTGCCACTGCATAATTTTTTATCAGGTAAGTCATGCAAAATACTGAGCATTTTAGTCCATTTTCTTAACAGTCAGCTAGTAATGTGTCTTAAATAGTCCTAATTTTGCATTTAACGTTTGCAATGGTTGCATAAAGGCCATGAACTGTTGCGGACTGCAATCATTGTGGGGTACTGTATGCAATTTCCCATGACATCAGTGAGCTGAGTGCTAAAAGCAAACTAAAGTAGTAAATATATCAAAAGTGCAATTCTGGATATTTAAAACACACTTTTAACTAGTGAAAATGTAACAGATATTTGTTGACGGTTTTCATTTCTTTAGTCATGTGCGGCCCCAAATCCTGACTACAATTTAGATTACAGTATAACCTGCGAATTACAACTTTCTCTTACATTAATGCCTCAGGAGAATACATGGAAAAATTCTTATCAAAATGCAATTACAGTTCGGAAAACAGAAAACGGGATGACTTTTAAAAACTGTTGAAATATATGATGGAAACCATAAACAAATTACTCGAAAAAAACAGCAAAGATACCATTTCTGTCAGGTTCTATTGCTGGTATCGATGTGAACTATGAGTTCTCTGAACTTCGATTGTTAGATACACAAAATTAAAAATGCAGGATATTTGACCCTTTGGCGAAGTGGTTAGTATCGTGAGTCCAAAGCGAATGCTCTCCCAGTGCACGAGTGGGTTTTCCTCCCATATCCCCCGTGCGGGACTGCTGCTCTAACTTTGCAGATACGAGTGAGTTCGGATGGGGGCGTCTGACGCTGACATAGGAGTCTCTGTCCCTTTAACTGGATTAAGTCGGTTTCAGAATTTATGTTTTTTCAGATTTGTATTCATTCGTCCGAAATGTAGTTTTAGATGTGCAAAATGCGCTTTTGTGTCATCGGATTGTAAGTCTAACTTGTCGAAGTACGTCGTGAAATGTATAAACGCCTCGCTGTCGAAGCCACCCTGTAAAACGTGATTTTCAGCTCACCTTCAACTGTTGCTTCAGGCTAGTGCAGTTTAAATTGAAGGCTTGTACACCTCCTTCCTTAAGAGTTCAGATTGCTCGGAAAAGTCTCCTTTACGAGGAGGAAGAGTCCGGCTGTACCCAGCTGTAACGTCCCAGCATGTCTGCGAGGGGGGTAGGGGGACGGTGAGGTAAGTTGGGAAAACTGGGAGCTGCTGGGAAAATCGCAGCTACAGGCAGCTTTTAGTTTGGCTGATTTTCGGTTTAAATGCAGGAAAAGGCTTTGTCTGCGTAGACATATACGGCCTGTAATCAGAAAGGTATCAGTTTGGCTTGATTGTTTGCAACCTGAAAATATGAAAACCAAGAGGCAGGTCAGTAACGAGTTTTTTAAACGGCGTTTTGGCAGAAAACTAAGCTTTGTTGAGTGGACAGCGTTGTGTGTATACATTAGAACGAGGTAATCCATTGCTTTACCTATGATCGATTAATTTAGATATTTTTTCAAGTAAGTATATAATAACATAGCACCAGCATAGCATTTAACACCCAGAGAAAGCTGTGAATATACAATCTTATTCGAAAGAAGTGAATGTCATTTTTAAAAATAAGAATCCAGAGCGTACATTTATGTGAATATTTAATTTCAGTTTTGGAACCTGTTTTATTTAATACCAAACATCCAGCCGTCTAAATGTTTTATCTTTTAGCACATTTAAGCCACAAAAATGGGCACAAGACACAAACCCTGCAATTGACAGGGTTCCAATTTATCACCAGTTACACTCAAAGAGTAACTCATACTGGGCCAAGTAACCTTTCATTCACTTCATTAGGATGTGGGAGGAAAACATCAGTGTCTAGTGGCAAACCCATACAGACCCAGAGGAAATTGTGCAAACATGGACAGATAGAACTTCATTTGCCCCCAGTGGGAAATATGGTTATTTATAGAAGCTCATTAAATAAATAAATAGATAAATACGCACACACACCCACACAGCAGAATGACTAAAAAGGAGGAACATTAAAAAACAAAAAAAAAACTTATGACTTGGCAGTCCTTGTCCCAGTGAAGTGTTATGGAGACGTATGGATGTTGGTATAAATTAGCCCCAGTTGCATTTTTTGACCCACTTCTGCTGAATAATTAATTGGCTGAAAGTGCTTAGTGTGTCAGAAAGAGGATATGCAGCGTTGTTCATAATGGCACTCAGTTTTGTTTTAATGATCTCCTTAGCCGCTACCTCCAGGGTGTCCATAGTTTGTTCCATAGCTAAGCCTACCATTTTAATTAGCTTGTTGATTTGGTGGTCCCGTCATGAAGTGATGTTACCAGCCAAACACACCACAGCGTAGAAAACTGCACGGGTCATCACAGAGTTATGAAATATGTGAAGGATGTCACTACCCTCATTAAATGAACTCAGTCTCCTAGTTCATCTGTGTTTAAAGACCAGTTCAACCTCGACGTGTCATTAATGTGGACCCAGAAGTACTTGTAGGAGTGCACCACCCCTGCATGTACTCCCCAAATAGGGACTGGACATATAGGCTCTTTGGTGCAGTAATAGTCAATAACTAGTTCCTTGACTTTGCTGATATGAAGTTTCATACAATTCTTTTTGTTCTAAGAAACAAAGTTCTCCACCTGATTCCTATACTCTGTCTTATCCCCCTTATCGATATACCCTATAACGGCAGAATCATTTGAGAATTTCCACAAGTGACTTAATGCTGAATGTACAGTATGTAGGCTTGGAAATGAATTCATACTCAACTACACCACCATGCCATCCAAATAATAAAACAATTTAACTCGCATACAGAAATATAGAGTTGACAAAATACATCTGTTTTAATTATTTTTTTTCTTCTCACTAATTTATCTTGTAAATAGATAAGACATTCTAAACCCCACTTTTTACCATTCAGGTTTGTGGGCAAACCAGAGCCTATCCCAGCAGCACTGTCCAGATTTGTGACAAATGACAGAACCATTTCATCACAAGACACAAACCAATACACATGGAGACATGTTTTGAGTCTCCAGGTATTCTTAAATGTGCACCTTTTGGGCTGAATAGGAATAACTGTAGTACCCAGAGAAAACCAACACAGACTCAGGCAGGGCAAGAAAACTGCAAACAGACAACAATCAGGTATAGGATTTGAACCCAGGACAGTGGATTATGTGGCAGTACTGTTAACAACTGCAATATGCAAATTTACTTTTTATTTTATTGCATCTAACCATCATTAGACCATATTAAAAACCATATTTAAAATGTATTATTGCCACAAAATGTAGCTATAAAGAAATATACAGCAAATCAGTCAAAGAATACTGTCATAGAGATTTCATATTTTTCTTTGTTTATTATCAAAACAAGCAACATTGTGTGATCTACAAGCATGATTTGTTATGTTATCTATGAGAGGAGACAGAAACCCTGACCAAGACAGTGTTTTTAATAATGGTTATGGATTAGTGTTACTGAATGCAACATCCACATTCAATATTGTTAAGTATCATCTTGAAACAGATACCCATTTGAAAAATATAGATGAAATGTATTTATGGGTGTAATTTATTTTTGGGAAAATTATTTTGTATATCTGAATTGTTATTTTTAGTGAGATGGGTGGATTTCAGATAAAGCGGTTTGTTATATTTCATTTTGTATGATTTGTTTCCAATTGTTGTGCTGAGAAAAACCTCATATCTCAAATAAGACTCTGTTTTTGGCTGTAGCTGGTTTTAGTCCATTGCTTCTTTCTAAATGTGAATTAGTTTTTAAACTACTTCTGACTGATGATGTGTTTAGAACCTATGACATATCCTGACTTGGCATGCTATATATTATTGTGTATAAGGGTTGTCATACAAGTTCTATTTTTGCAATTTAGTACGGTGCAAACCCCTGCTGTTAAGTTGACTCTCAGCACTAAAATAGCTGGTGTGGTTGTGTCTGTGTGTAGCCCATCATTGAACAGGTATCTAATCCAGGTATCGTTCACACTGTTACTCTCAGTCCTTTATGTCCACTTTAACACAGATGGGCATTCTCCATTTTTTGAAAATGTACTTTTTTAACCAGGCTAAGATTGGCAGTCAGGTTCTATACCTTGTTGAACAGAGGTATTGCACCAATTGTCTTAGGCTGTAATTTGGCATTTATTTATGATGCATTTTACCATTCTTTTCATATATACATTTTTATTGTGTACAATGATGGACATCATTCTTATATAAAATGAAGTTCTCACAATGTTCTGTTTTAGGCTAGCTCTTGTTTGTTGCTGTTCATGCTGAGATAAGTCCTAGTTATCTTTATATGCTATTATGAAAAATGCAAATCCACAATATGGATTGATGGTTATTAATTTTAACATTGGAGTCCTTTTCAATTAACGTATTTAGCCCATTCGGCTTTGTGCTGTTTCTAGGCACTTAATCATTTAGTAAAGGAAAGTATTATCAAAAAAAATTTGGGACCGACGTACATCCTTTATTCATCAAACTGACGATATGATTAAATGAGAGGCTGGAATGTAGAGATTTTGGAGAACCTGCAGTTCAGCAGGAAACAAAGTGGATTCCCTGCTTTAAAGGAAATCCAAAAAGCTTCACTTAAGACCTGTTTTAATGCTATGCAGCTTCCAACTGAGCCACTATTGTATACAAAAGGTCAGAGCCATAATGAAAATCTGAATTGTTTTCTTGACCATAGAATCTCCAGACTGGCAAGCTGCATCTCAGCAAGTTTCCTCAAGGTGTCTTTCTAGAAACTTGACATTCAATAATTATTTTAAAACGGTGCATGACTAATTATACACAAAGGAACTAAATCTAAATTATCATCAGTTTAAATAGCCAACCAGAAGTATTTGTGAGTTTTATACCTCAACATTCAAAACAAATTAACACACTTTTTTTAACTTTTTAGTTCAGCAATGACATTCTTCAGTATTACAAATTTGTGAGACAATATCGTTTTTTTTATTTTTTTATTGGCAGGGGAGGGATTTGTGCAAAACCAAAAGTGCATTGTCATTTAAAAGCCATTAAGCTGATGTTGATGAATTTTGCAAATTGTTTAGGTCTGGTCCTTCTTACAGGCTACATTCCACATCAGTATTTCAGTGGAAGTGATGGCGGGAGTGGGTGGTTGTGGTGTGATGGAGAACAACACAAAAACTGTATATCACTCAAAAACTGTTATGCCTACGCTCACTAAATTTTGTATTAATCTTATTGTGCATGTAATTTAAAATATAGGCTTGACTGGATGAGTTGTAACAAGAGGGTCACCACAACAAAAACTACATAATACTCCAAAACAACTAAGTATATTCAGGAAATTGTGAATGTATATTACAGTTAACCCAACTTAACATACAGACTTTATGGAGTTTCGAGGTTTTATCATAATTAGGGGTTCATTGGGGGTGGGTTGGACTTACATTCATGCATATATAAGCTAGGAGATGGAGAGCTTTTAGGTAGGAGACCTCCCCCTTGCTGCAGTTCCCAGGAGATAACTACAGATTAACATGTGTGGCATTATAGCACCAAGATATTGTGTGAATTGCCAGTACAGAGTATTGAAAGAAAATGTGACCGTACTATGAAGAATAAAAAGCTAAAGTGCTGATACTGCATACTGGTGAGTACCTGCTGATTTCAGAGCCAGTGTGCAAAGAAAAGCCCCCAGTACTGCAAATATGATAATGTATAAGTGACTGTACAAAGTATCAATGAGTTTGGGCCAAGTTCAAGCACTGGCAATGCAGGGCACTTCAGCTAGTAAACAATATATAAAAGAACATATACATGTCACTATAATTAGCTATTGAGTAACCTTATGACATGTGAATAAAAACTGTACTATACTCTAGTGGTACAAGTGGTAGTGGCCTGTGGTGGTGTGGTTTGGAACTGTCAATAGTCATAAACCATGATGAGCCGGGTAAATGAGGACATACACGGTCAACAGGGGAATAGTACAAAAGTGGCAAGCGCTTTTAATAAAAAACAAACAAATAAACAAACAGTGCTCAAAAGTGCAGTGCAAAAGAACTTCTCCATCAAATAATTAATCAATAAAAGCAAATTGAAATGTGGAGGTTAAAATCCAATAAATAACCTAATAAGAACAAGGTTTAAATCAAAGGCAGGCTTCTTCTATTAAAACAGTCATGAGCCCCAATGCCTCTCTCTAAAATCAGACATCTACTCAGCTTATCCCATCAAGACCTTGCAGCATGAGGAGGTGCCCACCGACAGGTGCAGCCATCTACTTAATTCTGGATTCAGGGTCCTCTGTTAACCTGTCAGTGTCTGTAGGTCTCCTCGCTAACCGCCACACATGTCTCCCTGAGCCAGTCCATCGGTATCAGAAGGGAGACACTGCACAATAGGGCTGCTCCTACTCCTTTGTGCTGTTCTAAGAAGTGCCCCTTCTCTAGCCCCTCACTCATGTACAGGCCTAGTGCTTGCTTTCTCAGGGCATTCCCCTGACCACCTGCCTCCACTCTTTATGACACAGGCTGCTCACCATCTTGCTCTTTTCCTTCCTTAACCTCCTTTCTCTTATCCTCTTTCTCCACCAACTCTGAGGTGTGAATGAAGCACCTGAATGATCCACTTGCATTTGCACATGAATGTGCATTTTCCCAAGCACCCCAATCAGCCCTGGAGGGGCACTGGCATGCACACACTCGCACCCGTTCAGAGCCTGACTGCCAGATTATTTATATAAAAATTGCACTTTGCCACTGACCTCTTACCACACACCTCTGCCCTCAAGACACCAGTTGCAAGGGATGGTTCTTCACTCCTTAAACCCAGTGCAACTGGTGGCCAAGGTCTGTAGCATGGCCCTGTCACTGCACTAAAATGATAAAAGCACTAAAACTAACCCTTCAATAAAATAAGCTCAATCCCCCTTCTAAAACAGGAGATTTAAAGAACAATTAATTTAAAATAATAATAAAATCAGCAATAAATAAGTAAATAGTCCATTAAAAGTTCATAATTCTCTAAAGAACTCTTCATGTTTGAGTGGATTGGTGGCACCAATCCAATTTTCTGTTCTTCAATCCTCTCCGCCACTTGCTCATCCCATCGCTACCACCATTTGTGACGGTCTGGGTTCAAGAGGCTCCCAGAAGCAGCAAGGGCTGAACTGGAATTTCAGTTGAAAATAACTTTAGCACTGTGAATACATTTGATATCAGCACAACAATTACATGCAAGACTGTAAACCTGAAATATTAAAATGATATACTGTATAAGATTTTCTTACACTATGATTGAACAGGCAGATATCAAAGAGCAATTCACAGAAATGTCTGGTTTTTCAAATGTAATCTGAACAATCAACTACACACGCATTGCTATAAAGGCGCCTTCAGAGAATGAATTTGCTTATGTAAGTAGAAAGTATTTCCAGTCTGTTAATGTGAAAATTATCAGTGAAGTGAAAATGCATCTCCATACTGTTGTGGCAATATCTATCTATCTATCTATCTATCTATCTATCTATCTATCTATCTATCTATCTATCTATCTATCGAAAATTAACTTTGAGCCAGGTATACAATGATACTGAATTTTTTGTAAGAATACTAATGGAATGCTGTACATACTGTAATGCACCGTGAATAATGATTTTATTGTGATTGTATATGTAAGTCTTGCTTGTGAAAATATAATTTTGATCTTTGTACCTTAACTCTTTACTTTGTTTCATTGGCTCTTAAATCTTTGGTTAATGAGCATGTGTGTATTGTTTTTTACAGCTCTTTTGTCTTTACAAGAACTTTGAATAGATGAAAGTGACTGGCTCTCTTGGTTGGTGGTTGTAAAAGTTGAATACTACAAAATAGTGCACAAACAAATTTACATTTACATTTATTTGCTTAGCCGTCTCTTTTACCTAAAGTGACTTGCAAAAGCGTCATTGATCAACTTAATGTAGTAAACCTCCTTGTATAATGTTATAGGACAGGATTACAAAATTGATTACTGTATCATCAACAGTGAAGATCTCAGAACAAAATACATCCCAGTTACAATTCCTAGGTTACAAACGTAACACATCATATCAATTATAAAGAAATTCACCAAACAAGAGGATCTTTAAATGCATCTTCAACATGTTGAGGGGGTCAGAATTTTGAAAGGTGGCGAGCAGCTTTTTCCACTAAGTTACAGGCAACACATGAAAAGAGTCTCGATTGAGATTTGATACCATGCTTGGTGATGCCTGCCGGTTTTCCTGCCAGATGAGAATTGCGGTAATCCTGACATAACAACACCAAAGCCTGGACCAGGAGTTGTTCTGCATATTCTGTCAGATATAGCCTAGTCTTGTGGTTGTAGTACAGAGTGAATCTGTAAGACCAAGAGACTGTTGCAGTATGATCAGTGAAGGACAGGTGGTCAACAATCACCACCCCAAGGTTGTGAACAGACTTGGCAGGTATTAGCGATAAATAGGAGGAAAATGAGAAGAAAGGCAAAGTTGTAATCAGTGAGATTGTGAATATGACTAATTTTATTTATCTCACATTAGTTAAGAATATTTAGAAGAAAATGTGACTGCATAGATAAGAGTTAAAATGGTAAGGTAAGGGTGATAAATAGTAACAGATAAAGTAAATAACTTTGTATGACAATGGGTCACTGAGTACAAATAGAGACTGGGTACTGGAGGTGGTGTGAGTAACTATCAATGCTAGAAAGTCACATAGCAAAGAACCAGTATTCCATGGGATGCCAAAAGACCCCTCTAAATTTACACTGAATAAGAGGAGTGTTTAATTATGATAAAGCATACTGTTTTCAGATATAGTCAAGGATCCTCAACATGAGTTAGAATATCTTTAAAGGCTAATAAAAATTGTGTAGCTGGGAGCTAATAGGCCTAGGTTTGGAAGATGCCAAGAGATAGTTGATAGTTTAATCCACTTTAGTGACAGGCATCTAGAATGGCATAACAGTACCTGGATAGCAATTGGGCAAAGCCTAAAGCATGTGAAATATTTTATTAGAAGTAGATGCAAGTAAATAGATAAAGTTAACAGGAACGAGAATACTTGCTTTCATTTTTAAATATACATTCTTTAAGGTGGGGGGGGCAGTGAGAGGTGTTTTTTTTTTTAATCCAAACTAGAGAGCTTTGCCCCCTGCTCGTTTTGCTCGCCCACCCCCAACCCCCCTGGGCTGTGCAATGCCCCAGCCACTTCCCATCTCTGCCGCTTGTGTTGTGAAAAGGGGGTCTGAACGCATACTAAGGGGATGCAGTTGCCTCTCTGAAATCCTCTCTTAAACGGTGATACAATGGGAAACAAATACATTTTTTTTCCTCCTCTGTGCTCGATCTACTGTTGACTTGCTGCTACTGCCGTGCTGCGTGATCTGCATGTCGAGCAGCGCTTCGAAAATTTAAAAGCCCGTACAGCAGCTGTCCTTTTGTCTCACTGCCTTGTCTCGCAGGACGTTAAAGTGTCTCTGAGAAGGTCATGTCTCAACCCAAGATTTTTTTTATAAAATAGTGAGATATATGTGTATACTGTAAATTGAAACAATTACAATAGCACATTCTTTGATAGCCGAAAAAAGTGTACATTCCTGAAGACAATGTATGTCAGAAATGTGGCCTCAAGGTCTGTGTTGTTGAACCTAAGAATGACTTAACTTAAATACAGAATGTGAAGACCTTATCAACATAACATTCAAAAAGGGAATGCACTTTATCAGTGGTGTATAAGGACAATGAAGCTCATACAGAGATAGAGAGAGAAAAAAGCAGGTGCATGCAAGCTACATTCATGGCAATAAGAGCACAATACAAAAGGACATAAACCATCCAAAAATCACTGGATTGATAGCAGGATTTAACAATACTGAAAATGATGAAAAGATAACTGCATGAGGTTGCTTAAGTATAATAGTATTAAAAGGATTGGTAAAGGATGATAAGAATTCTAGTAACAACAGCAAAGATTAAATAACAAATGTATATTATTTGAACAGGAGTTTTTCCCAGTTTAGAGGTCAGTGATATACATGTAAAATTTAGTTCAGGAGTGTTAAAGGAAATAGTAAAAGGTTTGCAGATCAAACAAAGATAAATGTTAGTATTGCAAAGGCTAAGAACAAATAAATCACTTGGATTGGATATAGTTAACCTAGTGACTGGGAATATATATCATTAATATGTACTTTTCAGAATTAGGCAAATATGGGAGAAATTCTTAAGACAGCAAAAGCCGTCTTAAGAATTTCTGTGCAAACGTCCCCTCTGGTGGGTATAGACTAGTTATGTTAAAGCTTACCATGGGCAAATTAATAAATGCAGTTCTAAAAGTCAGAACAGAGAACTATATAGCCAATGTATTTGAGTCACTATGCAGTATGGGTGTTCTAGTTAAGATTGTGTGAGGAATAGTTGTGGTTCAAGAAATTAATTTAGGTGAACAGTAGTCTCACAATGATTAATGCTAGGGTCACTGCTCCTTTACTTTATTTTTTTTCCAAATCAGTTACATAAGAAATGTCAGTAATGACTTAGTTATGTTTGCAAGTGGCACTGTACTATGTGGATAACCAGATATCAAAAGATTTTGTTTAACTTACTCAATGTTCTTACACTTCATCTTTAGAAACGGGAAAAACAAACAAAAATGTATATGTTCTGTTACCTTTTATTTAAATATATATTTCTGCATACAGTGTGTATGAAAGCTCCACACAGTGATGTGCTTTTTGGTTACTGTTTTAGATTTGTATGAATAAGTGTTCTGAACTTGAATTTTTGATGTAATCTCTATGTCAGTAACATAAAGGAGTGTGCTTTGACTTGGGTTCGTAGCCCATGCAGTGCTGATTATTGCCTTGCACCCATTACTGCCTGCATAGGGTCCTACTCACTGTGATGCCTTATTTGATTAAGCAGATTTGGAAAATAAATGTATGCAGTTGTATACATTTAACACAAAGTGCATGTCTGAGGTCTGGATCAAGAAAGTGTGCTTTATGAGAAAAACACTGGGAATCTGAGAGGACTGTCACCATCCAGCATTAGCAGTTGTAGGCAGTATAATACAATTGCAAACAGGGCTTCTTATTGAAGTACAAGCAGGAGGGTCACGGCAAAGCTATATAATACACTTGTGAGGTCATATCTGGAAAGTCAACAATATTCTTATACCATGATTATGAGGTGAGGTTCAAGGAATTTCAGTCAGTCAGTCACTGTCCAACCCGCTATATCCTAACACAGGGTCATGGGGGGGTCTGCTGGAGCCAATCCCAGCCAGCACAAGGCAGGAACAAATCCCGGGCAGGGTGCAAGCCCACCGCAGGGCACACACACACCAAGCACACACTAGAGACAATTTAGGATCGCCAATGCACCTAAACTGCATGTCTTTGGACTGTGGGAGGAAACCTTCAAGGAATTTATTTTTTCTTTTTCAATTAAAGAAATGACTTGTTAGACGTTGTATCTGGAGGATTGTAGTTGGACACATATGGAAGCTTGATAAGGGTACATTTCACGCGATACAATTAATTAGATTATTTATCAGTAATTTTGACTGTTTGCTATTTGACTTTTTATTGTGTTAAAATGTGAAGGCCTGAAAAAGCATTTCTGAGAGAATTTAATTTTAGTTGGAGGAGGTCGACTTCTGTACATGATAAATATACGTGTATACAACCGGAATTTTGGTATGAACGCTATTTTGGTATCCGATCGGAAATTTATTTTGTTGACGCTTTGATTTATTCTCTCTGGAATAGTTTGTGTCTTTCAGAGGGCTGGAGACATTAAGGTTACCGCTTCCTTGTGAATTGTCAGTAGATTAAAATAAAAATCCTATTGTGCCCAGCTTTCTTAATATAAACAAAGCAGGAGCACGGCGTGATTTATTCAGACCACGCCCACACAGGTGCGCGCCTATAAACTAATACTGTACTGTAAACTATATGCCTCCCAGGCCACACCCGCTTCCGCCCACCTGTTGCACAAATATGGTCGCGCCCTGCCTCCAAAAGAGTGATTGACTGATTCAACTGCCGCTCCATTGGCTGTTTCGAACGGCGCTTCCAGAAATACTTATGCCGCTCCGAGCTCAGAGAAGCAAGAAGGATGGGAAGCGGTTGACAGTTACAGGAGAAAAGTACAGTCGTCTGTCTGTTATAATATATATTTTTAGTTAATTCCGACGGCGTAAGTAAAGTAGAGTTATTTGGAGCGTGAATGAGATCGCAAAGCCCTATTTGGTAAGTACAAGTTATTACATTTGTTGCTTACGGTATGGATTCTTTACAGTAAATTCCAGGCAGGAATCGAGGCAGCGGCGTGAAAGCGTAACAGAGAAATAGGCGTACATCCGGCGCCAGTCGGCTCTTCGTTAGTAAATATTTCCGTCACATTCAGCTAGTTTTAAACCTAACTATCAAATGTCGCTGCGTCCCAAGATTAGGAAAAAGAAACGGTCAGCGTACCGCGTGAGCTATAGCCAAAGAATGTATGCAGAATACAGTACTACACTAAAAAGTATTTACGAACACTCCCTGATTTTTGGGGGGCAACGCCACTCGCTCTCTTAAACCAATGTGAAAAGGAACGTGAAAACAGCTAAACGTCCGCAGACCCCGCCGCGTGTGGCATATGTAATGCGTTAGTCATTTCGTGGACTAGCCATTTTTTCCGGGGGTTAAAGAAGGATATTTTAATTAAGAAGTGGAATGCATAATGACTCACGCAGTCTTATTTTTGTTGCGGTTACAAACGAATATAAACAACGCGTTAAAAAGAATGGAGAAATTGTAGAATTAGAATGGATTTAGCAGAAGTACCAGAAGATGCAATCTGTTTATTCCAGAGTCGGCATCCCACTCTGCAGTTGGGACGACCGAACGCGGACAGTACAATTTCAGAACAGAGCGTAACCTTTCCTCGATCTCATTTAGTGGTGAGTGTTACACTGTTAACAATGCAAACGTGTTTGAGGAATATTACGACAGTTGTCATAAAACAAAGTAACAAATTTTCAAAACATCGTTTTTAACTAGCTAAGCAACGTTATCCATTGCGTGACGCAGCTGTCATCTACCGCCAGCACGTTCAAATACTGGAGAACGGTGAAAACTGAGGGCAGAGCTGCATCGGTCATCGGGTGTTCGTGAACATTTAAATGCGACACATTTACAAGAAGAGAGGTTTTCCGGAAAGTGCTACAAAAAACACTTCGCGTCCCGAATCTGCCCTAAAATGCAGTTTTTGTAAGGGAGCTTAAAGCTTGTCTGCATTTTGCACCCCTAGGAATGCAGTAGGAGACAGATGGTTGTAAAGTTGCCAGTAGTTTGATGCAGTTGAGTTTAAAAGGCAGGAAATTCACATATAGCTTTCTGCATAGTATTTGACCCAAGTTTAATTTTCTTTTATCCAGGTGTTACATGCCATGACCCACTGCAAAGCCAAATCTGTTTCCTTTATGGCTGTTATCCTTTTATTTGTTTTCTTAAACTTATGCAAACTACTACTAGTAATTCTGCTTTGCAAAAAGTGTTGAAATCATAGAACGTGTTGATTTTTTGCTGTTGACAATATGAAATACTACCCAGGTTTTATTGGGCATTGTGGGATTTGGCTTAGCATTTTTATACAAAGGGGCATTGAGAACACAAAAATTCTGATCATGCAGCTGTATTGTTCCTGTAGCTTTGAAGCCACTCAAATTGCACTTTTCTTTAATTCTCACACCCTCATCCATTCATTAAAGACAAATTAAAAGAAAAAACTTTATAAATGAATAGGTGTAGCTTGGAGGCTTAGCACTTATGTTTGCTGCCATGTAGGTACACCATCTGTGTGGTATTTGTATGTTCTCTTCATTGACATTGTAGTTTTCATTGAGTGTTCTGTTTTTCTTCTCCAATTTAAAGATGTATAAAATGATTTTCTAATCCACTTAATCCAGTTCAGGTTTGCCGTGTCCCAGAGCCCACCCTGGTAGGACTGGGTGCAATGCAAGAACAGGACCTGGACAGCACACTAATCTATTGCATCTTCCTGCTCATATACAGTACACATTCCGCATTCACACAGGGTCCAATTTGGACTTGCCAATTAACCAAACTAGCCTATCTTTGGGGATATGAGAGGAAAGTCCGTGTACCCATGCAAAAAGAATTTAAAACTTATGTCACTCAATGTGTGAGGCAGCAGCACTAGTTATTGCCCCGTCATGCCATCCATCTCAGAAGTGTTTTGGCCAATTACTGATTCTAAACTGACCTTGTGTGAGTAACGGTAAATATGTAAATGTGTGTGAGCTAGCCTAGGACTCCTTGTTACTCTAATGAAAAGTAAAAAAAAAAAAAAAATAAGGCAGTATAATGTAGTGGTTAAGGCACAGGCTGTTAAGGTTGAAGGTTCTGTCCCCACATAAAATTCACTGTATAACATTAAGTAAATTACTTATAGTAACTTGCTTTAGTAATAGGAATCTGCAGGTATGCAATTGCAATGTGTTTTTATTTTATTCACTGTACATTTGCTTATATCTGTTTCCTGTGTTGTTCCATTATTAAAGTAAAATGTTCAGAAGTATTTTCTATTAATAGTAAGATCCGTACAAGAACTTTATGATATATTAATAATTCTAAATCTGAAAATTTTTGCATCTCACTTTTCAGGCTTATTTTATTAGGTTTGAAAAAGCGGATTATCCTTGTTCATATAATCAAAATCACATACTGGTGGTCTGTGGTGTGTTTTTTTTTTATTATTATTATATAAAAAAAAACACCTCCTTTTTCATTACTGCATAACTATTGTAAACTGACTGCTGGTGACTCATAGGAGGAAAAAATCCAGGAAAAACAGTAATTTTCAGGCTTTTCTCAAAAAAGAAATATTTGTTTTCGTATTTGTATTAAATTAACTTAAAATGTCTGAAGAGTATTAAGTTGTTTACCTCCATGACATGGATGTGGTGGAGTTTTGGGTGTGCTACTTCTTTTGTACTTGGACTTAAGTCTGTTTCCCTTGCTGACATTCCTTCTGTGAAATCTGCATGATCTCTCTGTGCTCTTGTTATAGTCCAGAGTAGTAGACACATGTTGTCATAATAAAGGGAGACTGTACATTTTATCGCTCAATGTGATTATTTGTTTGAATTTGCCTTGCATTGTGCTCGTTTCCACTCTGCTTTGATTCCCATTCTTTTCTTGCTGATAGGAAGGGTTACTTCTCCAAGCCACTTTGCACTATATAGACAACACTTAGAAAAGAAAATGGATGGATGAATCTCTATAACTCAATTTCTGTCATGCATCTGCTTGAGAGACAGTTATGTATAATGAGCTGTATTGAGATTTCTTGGACTAGAAATGGGTTGCACTTCATCTCTGCTAGGTCTGGAACAATGCCCAATACTCACTTTATGATCTAAGTCGAGTTTGGCTTGATAGTAAATTTTCATGAAGTGCATTGGTTATGATATAAAAGTACTGTATTTCACTAGAAAAGAAGTATGTAAATCCATTTGTTTTTAATTATTTTTATTATGCTTTTGTCATATCTTGAGCCAGAAGTATATAATTCAGAGAGATGTGAATGGGTAAAACATATACAGAATTGTTAAGCGAATTCAGGAATTGAAGGTTGGAGGCACTTAATTAGAATACTTTAAATTGTGGTTCTTTTATTTCTTTTTGAGCAGTGGCAGAGTGTTGGAGGGAAGTATTTTCACAGCCGGCTATTGAATGTTTCTCTTTCTTTCATTCCCAGAGTGGTTTTGAGGGAAGGGGGTAGACAGGAAAAGGCCACAGCTGCATCCCTCCTTAAGGCTTACTAAGGAATAAGATTGACCAGGTCTGTATGCACGCTCATTTTGTTTGCTTTCATGAATACTGAAAAATAATTTTTTTTTAACGTAATATGAGAGCATTACTATATGGCTATGCAAAAATGTAGCCTATTTTTAAACTATTAAACATGAAATTGTAAATTATATTTTTAAGCTCTGCACATGGTTTTTCGTTCTAATCTATTCCCTTTGTGTAGCTTTTCACTTGAGAATGTTCTCTGCCTATCTATTTATTTGTGTGAAAAAAGTTAAAGGTTATTTTCATACCGAGAAGAGGAGGTAAGAGACACAATGTTTTTGCTGTGTATAGCCTTCATCTGGTGTGTAATTTCATCCAGAGTTACAAACCTGATGAAGGCCATACAGGAAAAACACTGTGTCACATTTACCAAGCGTGGGAAATCACATTTTAACATTTTTATGTATACTTTTGCATATTTTTTTTTTCAGTTTGGTTTTATTTCTATCAGGATCTGTTGCAGATTTAAAATGATTAGATTACTTCAGTTATTTCCTTATTACAGCTAGTTAATGTTTAGATGCCATGATGTCCCATGACACCAAGCACAATACAAATAAAAGCACAAGCAGCACCCATTAATATTCTTGTCATCTTCTTTCTCTCTCTCTTTCACTTTCTGTCTCTGTCACATCTCTGCCTCCTCCATTCCGCCTGGCAAGCTTTGTCCTCCAACTCCCGACTCTGGCTTCTTCAGCTGAGGTAGCCAGCTACTTTTGAGTGGTCCCTGGAAGTATTTCCGGTGCACCAAAGACTTGGCCTGGCAGCAATTCAGAGTAAGGCAGAAGCCCCACAAAATATAGCTTGCTAGTCCCCACAGGACCCCCCTGGCAGCACCCAAGGAACCCAACAGGGCTGAGCCAAAGAACTCCAATTCTCAAACTGTCCTGTTAGAATCTGAGGCACTGCTGCAGCCTATGGAGGCTGCCATCTGGCATTCTAGGGCAGACAATGCCCTGAGTATGCTGTCACCCCTTGTCCTTCCATTACAAAAGGATGCCAGCCATCCTTCACAGCATATAAATGTTTTATTTATATAGTGAAGCTGCCAGGATTCTTGTTAAATTGCCTATGATCATTTAATCTGCCTTGTCTTGAAGAAGTTACAGACGCAGGTCCAGAGCTTAAAGGTAACTAGCTTTATACAACGTGTGTGAAGAGTCCTATTTAAGTCTTTTTAAAAACCCAGTGTGGTGCTTTTGTTTTTAATTGGTGGTCATGTTATTTGTGTGTTCTGGTTCATGTTGGAGTGTATCCAGTTCAGAGCATTCCTATTACCAGTTTAACTAGCAGGTTTTGCTGACAACAGGCAAAACTGTTCTCTAATCACTGAATTAATCCTTGAACAGAGCACTTATGTGTAGGAAATATTGCTACAGTGAAGGTTTAATTCAGTATAATTTCCTCAGATGAACCAGTCACTTTTTCTTTAATCAACTGGTCAGCCTTAATTTTATGTAACCATCTTCACAGCACACACTTATCATATAGCATTCTACAAAGCAAATTGTTACAGAGTTCATTTCAAAGCAAGGTAAAATGTAAGATAATTCAATGTATAAATAATAGTCCAGTTTATTATATTACTATATAAATTGTATAACATACACACATACAGTGCTAGACAGGAGTATCAATTTTTAAATGTAATGTTTATATTCTGTCACGTGTTTCCTTGTAGTTAAGGATATGAACATGCATCCTGGATTGTGCAGGCTCACAATCCAAATTTTCTTATTTTAATATTCCATGAAGATATCAAGCTTCCCCCACCCATTTAAAATGAGAATTATGCACTGTAATGTACACTGCTTTGTTGCCTAATCCCAAATGTGAAATTCAAGGTAAAGCAATTAACATTGAGCATCCATTTTTTGAAATCTGTATTAACAATGCCTTTTTACAGCTGGGGGCCATTATTCATATATTTCAAGATAATGAGCTTTTCATATATAGCAAAGAGGAAAAAGTACAATAATAAAAAGGACATGTTACTTTGTGGTTCTTTGGGTATTGGTCAGTAATTTCTTATACAACAATGAAGTCTCCCAAAGGTGTTGGTAGCATTTATTTCAAAGTAACAGTATTTAGAATAGCATTTCATGTTTAATTAAAGTTTTTTAGTCAAAAATTTCCAGCCATAACAGTGGCTTATTTTTACAAAGAGCTGGAATACTGTCATAATGCTATAAATTGTAGCATAGTATTTTATCTTGTTTGCTACATTTTCTCTTTTATGGGAAAATAGCATTTTGAGGTGGTGAGCTGTTGTAAAAATGTTGGATCCCTTTGGTTATCTGGGATCCAAGGAGGCGGATAATTGTGTGCCTCACACCACATTCAGGTGTTGCATTGTTTTCTGTTTCCTTTCTGCTTTGCTGTTTGCTTGTCTGTTAAAGTCATATGAAACGTAAAAAAAAAAAAAGCTCCAGCTATTGTGCAGAATCCAAAACTAGCGATGCCACCAGTTAAAATCTGATTTTAGAGGAAATTTAACTCCATTAATGAAATTATGCACTCTGGTTGTGTGTCTGGGTTCTGGATGTCTGAATTGAAGCTTTACATATATCATTCAGTTTGCGGATAGGCCGAATACACAGCTGGCTGTTCATGTCAGATGTCCATTTAAGATTTCTTAGTTTTTGTGTGTCCTGACCAATAGTCTTCTCTGTTGCATAAAGAGAGAAAGAAAAAGTTAGTAGCAGTTTTGTGTCTAACCTTCATATATGACAAAATATCAATGTAATTTTTACTCTTTAGAACCACTGATCATAAAACATTTCAATTGTGCCTCGAGTACGTTTTTTAAAAAATACACTGTACATAGTATGTCTTAAATGTATTTCCTGTGTATGGTGAGTATGTCTACATACAGTCTTACCTGAAATTAAATAAAAAATTAATAAATAAACTTGGTATGTTAGCTGTTGGAATTATTATAATGTTGTGGCTCACTTCTTGGGATAAGATTCCATACGTTGGATAAAAGTATGTCATTCATATAAAGATCTGCATTTGACGACTCCTTTGCCTTCTGTAATTAACCATTATTGTAACACTATTAGGAGCATTGCAAACATAAAATAATTGTTTAAAGAGTCCTTACTCGAACCAGCAGCAGCGAGCACATCACACCCATCCTGCTCCGTCTTCACTGGCTCCCTGTGTCTTACAGAATCAAATATAAAATCCTATTAATAACCTACAAAGCCTTAAATGACCTAGTGCCAAACTGCATTAGTGACCTTCTCCATCACTATGTGCCTGCCCACTCACTAAGGTCCTCTGATTCTGGCAATCTTGTTGTGCCCCACACTAATCTACACTCCATGGGTGACGGGGCCTTCAGCTGTATAGCGCCCAGACTCTGGAATGACCTACCGAAATTAATTAGATCAGCTGACTCCATGAATTCTTTTAAAAAACAACTCAAAACTCATCTGTTCAGGAAGGCTTTTAGCTCTACTTGACTTCATTCCCCTTCTTTCAGTTTACCTCTCTGTCAAGATGCTCATGTAACCTGTGTGTGTGCTAGACCATCAATTCTGTTATCTGTTAGGCTTTCTCTGAATTTACTGTCTTAATCTTCTTTATTTATTTATTTGGTTTGTACTATGTTATATACTGTATACCCTGCCGTTCTTTCTTATATTCTGGAAGTGCCTTGAGCATGGGAAAGGTGCTATATAAATAAAATGTATTATTATTATTAAAATAGAGATAAGTAGATAGATGCAACTTTATTTGTCATGAGGGGGAAATTTGACATTTTACATAATCTGTGTAAATAAGTGAAAACATAAATAGATAAGCAAATAAATATGCACATACACACTTTGGTCCGAACACACACCAGAATGACTGTAAAGCAAATTACAAAAGTTCTGACTTGGCTGTCACCGTCATAGTGAGGCATTATGCAGGTGCATAGCTTTTCATGTAAGGGTGTCCCAGTAGCGTTTCTTGATGCTCTTCGTGGTGGAGTGTAAGACTTTTGGGACCTTCAGATCTTAACTCGATGTTTTGGAGAATCTGGGTAAATAGGATGGACAAGCTTATTGGGCTGATCAGTCTGTTCTCATATAGATTGTTGTAATGTTTTAATATAAGTAGGATGGGGGCACTGATGAGTGCTGCAAGCTAGGCCTAGTTGTGTACCCTGACCCAATTGCTGTATATGTAAAGTGAGTTTGCATTTCTTGTGTCATTGTGAGTTTTATTTTAGTATTCTTTTTTCCCCCCACATCCATAGTTGCATGCATTGGGCAGCTGTAAATTGTTCTGGTACTCGTGGTGGACCCAATCCAGTCTATGTTTTCCTTTCTTTTCCTTCCTGCTCTCTGTGATTCAGGTTAAAATGTTAGGATGGATGTATTTCTGTCTTTTTTATTAAATGTGAGCTGATGTTTTTCATAGCAGCATCCGACAAAAGGAAATATTATGAGGTCAGTACTGAAGGAATGGATATTGGGTTGTAAAATTATCTTATTTATGCTTTATGTGAAACATTATTGTGACAACTAAAAATAAGCCTGCTTTTTCCAATATACAGTAGTTATTAGTAGAAGGCCTTGTTCCTATCTGTGTATCTGTCATCACTTGACTTATTCTTTTCTACATCGTTCATTTAATGCCTTTGATGAACTGAATTATTGTGAATCTTACCAGTTAGCTTTATATGGTTTGAAGAGTTCAGTGACAGATGCAGAATCGACAAAAATCTGGCTAATCATGTTAGGTCAGTGACAGATGGTGCTGCTGTCAACTTAAGATACCTCTACTTATTTTTTTTCTATACCCTCAAGTCAACCTTGAGCAAAGCTTGCTTGATTACTGTTTATTTTTAACTTTTCTTTTGGCTGTGTATTCTTTTGTTAACAAACTCGCACTGAGCACAAAGTAACAGGTTGAAAACACAAATTCGCTTTATCTTGCAAAAGATTCCTGTACTTTTAATATGTATTTATTTAATATATGTGTATTTAATACATATATCCTTTTTGTAGCTGCGTTTTCCCAAAATGACCAAAGTTCAGCAGCTTCAACTCAAAAATGGGATTCAACAAAAAGCCTGACGCGCAGAAATGATTCCACAGACAAAATATCTTAGTTTTTAAAAGTTTAGTTAAGTTTCAAAGTAAAACAGTTCACACAAAAAAGAAAATTAAAATAGCAAAAAAAAGAAAAAAATGAATGTTAAGAAAAGTTCAGTTCTAAGCTTAATATTGTTACATCTCAAATCGTTACCATTTCATAACATTTCAGAACCATTTCTAAACGGTCAGAAAACTGTATGCTTATCCCATTTCTAAGCTTAAAATGGTTCTTTCAAGTCCCTCTTTACTGGGACCTGTTCTAAACAAACTGAGCTTATCACACTGTTAATCAGTTATAGTAAGAAGGTTCTATCTCTTGCTAACTTATAGGGGGAAAAGACTATACCATAAGCTATGACTATGAAAGGAATTTATATTCTGTTCAAATTAAGCAAACATCAATACGAGTTTAACTCAAAACTTTAACTTTCTAAGATTGGCTCTTACATTTCCGGCCCCTAATTGGCTATGCAGGATTGAAGACAATTACTATATTTTACTTTAATATGAGCCAGTTACTTTTATATTAACTATTCTTTTCAAATCATTAGCAATAACACTGCAAACAAACATTTTAAAAATTTCTGTTTCTTGAAGCAGGCACAGTTTATTCACGGGTCTGTCCAGTGTGCTGGTTTTGGTCTGCACACAAACTCTTCTCACTGCACCTTTGGCATCTGTCCGATACGTTTATGAATGTGTTGCAATATGAGAGAAGCAACATGTGAATGCTTGTGTAGAATTGCTCCTGCCTTCCTAAAGACACAAATCTGTTTTAGTTTGCCTACCAAGTAAACAGATCTACAGATGATTCCATTTCCCATGTTTCACGCTCCACTCTTTCCCACTTGGACACTGTTTAAAAAATGCCATGTGGGGCGACTGTTTATCATGTTTAGCTCCGCTGTCAACACAATTGTACCCACCAGACTAGCAACAAAATTACAAAATTTGGGTCTTCGCTCCACCCTGTGCACTTGGATCCTGGACTTATTGTCTGCTAGACCATAAGTAGTCAAAGTTATATAACATACCTCCAGCTTCATTGCTTGAAGACTGGCAACCTACAGGGGAGTACTTAGACCCCTGCTATATTCACTGTGAATTTGATTGTATAGTTAAAAACAACATTAGTAAAATTTACTGACGATACAATGGTGGTAGGTCTCATCAGTAACAACAATGAGAAGCACTACCTAGACAGAGTGGCTGGCCTGTGAATATGGTGTCAGAAAAACTCTATCTATCGATGACCACAAAACAAAAGAGTTCCTAATTGATTTCAGCAGGGAGAAGAAGTGAAGAACTGAGAGCATACCTCTACTCATTAGTGGTGCTGCAGTAGAGAAGGTTGAATGTTGTAGATACCTCAGAATGAACATCAGGAGTGACTTACACACAGACATTATGTTGTAAAAAGCAACTGAAGAAATTCAGAGTGTCAAAAACAGTCCTGAAGTTCTTCTATCATGCATCCATTGAAAACATACCAGCAGAAAAAAAACCAGTGCTGCAAATGTACAATACGCTCGGCTGGCCATATTTTGGGGATATTACTACCATTGCGCAGGACCTATATTCAATAAAGTGCACTACCGTTGTAACCAGGATCATGTAGGACTTCCCTCACCCCTTCTTCAGAAAGCTTTAAATTATTAAGATCTGACAGGTGCCTGCGTTACAGAAGGACTTGAGAAAGGGCTTAATTTCCCAGGTGGTAAAAATAATGGCATCTTAAAATGATCTATTATTTACATTGGTTAACTATTAATTATGTTTTTACAATTATTTAACAATTATATCTCTGTATATGGTTTATATAATTACAATTGTGTGAGTATTTTGAATGTGCACCTTTTAGTGTTTAATATTTCTTTTATATATATTTTAAATTTAATTGCTTAGTACAGCCTGCTCATGATATACCTCTGTGTGTACATGTGACAAATCTTGAATCACTTAAAGTTTAATCTTGAAGCCTTGTATTTTGCAGGTCACTGCTTAACAGCATGTGTACACTGCTTGATGCAGGAAAGTTAAAATGTAGTTTTTTCTCCGCAATGGCTGATATATACCAAGATTTGTACAACTATAGTTGGCTTGGAAGCATTCTGACAGGCATTTTAATCAGTTATCAAATCAGCAGTGCCATTTTTTTCTTTAGTGCATAACATGAGGCAAAGTTAATGTTTTGTGAAATTCTAGAATGCAGTTAGAAGCAAATACTAATCTTATGCCCATGCTCTTTTTTTTTTTTTTTTTTTTTTTTTCATGCTATGTTTAATGCTATTTTGTTAGCTGTCTCTGTGAGGTGAAGATGGTGCTCAACATGTTAAAACTTTGTCTTCCTAAATATTTGCCTTATCATGATGTGGTTTTGACCTTCATAATCTGTTGTATTCTATTTTTGCAATTTAGACTGAGATAGAGTGGGCTTTTTTTGTCCTTTTGTTTAGTTTACTCCTGGACAATGGACCAACCATTTATGTGGCATATCCTGCTTCTTTCATGTTCTTTATGCTATAATCCTTTCCTGCTAATGACACATTTTCTTCCTGTGTTTAAATCCCAATTCACATTTATATTTGGTTAGTAATGTCAACAGTGAATTTTTTTTGTATTTTTAATTCTGTGGTGTTATCATTCTGTGTTGCCATTATCTTTTTTTAATATTTTACCTTGTAAAAGTTTATTCTGTACCTATTTTTCCCTTAAGCAGTTATTAAGTAATTGAAACCACAAACCTCAGAGTGATGGTAAGCAAAACAAATCAAGATTATAAGCGAATAAAGTGTTCTTTGCTTTTAAAGTTAAACTTGCAGTTATTTTGGAGTTTCTGACTTGCGCTGATTTGCTGTAGACATAAGTGCTGGCCTTATGTGATCGCTTTGTTAGATTAAGTGAGTCTGAGAAAGTTACGTTATCCTTCTTTTACTTCTTGTTGTTACTGTACCTGTGAAGCTTTCTGATGGGTCCGTTGTTTAGTATGTTAGTTTTCTTTGAGATCTGAATGCATTATGTAAATGCAATTACAAATTTCTGAATAGCTTTTATGGTATATGGCTTTTGAAGTCAGTATAGTGATAAACTGTTTGGCTTCTGTAGACATTGTGTGGTTAAGTTCCCTTTATTAGTGTGGGACAAAGTGAAAGTGTGTTGGCTCAGCTATAACTGGTTGATTTACCCACTGTAAAATTGATGGCTTAATTTAGGAATCTACCTTTCAGATTAAAGCTGCAGCTAGAAACCAGAATCATACAAGACAGCTGCAAAACGCACACACACGGAGCTCCATCTATTTTATTTTATTTTCTAACTCATCTTGTACCAGTATTGGCTCCAGCAGACCCCCATGACCCTGTAGTTAGGATATAGTGGGTTGGATAATTGATGGATGGATGTACCAGTAGACAAATTTGTTAGGTAACCAGAACTTGATCTAGCAGTACTGAGCACACAATTAAAAAGAGGCCTGGACAAGAAGATAATCCATAACAGGACACTTTCTCTTGAACTGGGATAATGTATAGTTGTTGGTCAGTCTAAAATGTACATTATTGGGAGGTAACCGTACTCATAAAAAAATATAAAAAAAATTTGCCATGTAGGCATAGTGATATTTGGTCTCAAGATTTATGCTCGGCTGCCAAACTTAATATATAAAAACATGAAAGCAATTAAAGTTTTTTGTTTTTCTTTATCCAGGAAAAGGAAAATAAATAAATTAAGTTAGATAAAAATATGTGTGTTATGTGCTATAACTGAGCTAGTTTAGGCACTGTTTCACAGATGAGACTTGGAATACATTGCACATTAAAATAATTGGCTGAGTTAATTACAGCACTGGGATTCACAAGAGATGTACAAAACAAAAGTAATTGTATTTCATGAAAGACTGTCCACATCTTGATTATGGCTTGTAAGAAAGTGTAAAACTGTGAGGCCCAGATGAAAATAATTTAGTATGTTGATACTAGAATATAGAATATAATCTAATTGTAAATACAGCTTGAGGGAGCTTTATGCATTTTAGAAAATAAAAATTGATACAGGTCCTTTACAGGTATAATATCTGGTATACAGTACTTGCATCTGACAAAATTTTAGTCATGTAGTGACGGTCAATTGTTAGTTTCATATTTTGAAGATTCTCTGTTTTCACCTATCGTTTGCTTTTTTTGACTAAAGCTTAAATTCTTCCTTTTTATATTGTAATTCATAAAAAGTAAAAAACTTTCACTGATGGATAAATGCATTATAAAGACACTGGATATATTCAATATGTTACCTGCATTATTGCTCTAATGATATACTGTATTGTGTAGACTTCAACCAGGGATGTCAAGCTCCAGTCTTGAAGGGCCGCAGTGGCTGCAGGTTTTCATTCTAACCATCTTCTTAATTAGTGACCATTTTTTGCTGCTAATTACTTCTTTTAAATAACTTGACTTAGGCCCTTTAGTTGTTTCTTTTTCCTTAATTAGCAGCCAAACAATAATGAGACACAAAACAAGACGCTACATCACATAATATCTGAAAATAAAGAAAGGTGAAGGTGTCAGTAATGTTGATCTCTCAACTCACCAAAACACTTTGACGATGTTCTTATGAAAAACAGAAAATCAACAGTTTTGGACATGTCAGCTGTGGCAGAACAAAAACAACAACAAGCTGTAGAATTAAATAACGAATTTAACAGCAAAAATTGGCTTCTCATTAAGAAACTGGTTGGAGTTTGAAGCCCCAGTTTAGCTGGTCATCTGTTGGCTCGTTTCACATCTCATTTCTGTTTCAGTTCAATTCAGAGGACTGAATCCTTCTAACAGGGCTATTAAAATGTAAATTAGCAGTGAAAACAGGTCACTGATTAAAAAAAGGGTTAGAATGAAAACCTGTAGCCACTGTGGCCCTCCAGGCCTGGAGTTTGACACCTGTGGTAGGCAGTGAACTTGTTTCTAATGATGACTTAAAGAGCCAAGTATAGACAGACTGAAAGCCTTTCAGAATTCTTAGTCTGTACCTAATGCGATTATTAACACATTACTGTCTTATTTAATGAACATTTGCAGATAGATGTAATCAGATGTAGGATTGCTGAGAAGTATAATCCTCTTTGCAACATGCCAGTGTTGTTCATATTTTACTCTCCTTGTTAGAAAGGCAGACATCACTTTTCCTTTACATTTTAAAACATCTCAGTCACATGATAGTGGTTTGTGGTGTAAATCAGGTGGTTCAGTGTTACTAGCATCAGGTAGTCTTCAATTGAATGTTGGAATTGGTAAATTGAGTGAACTTACTAACTTTGACTGTCAGATGGTATAATAGTTTGAGGAGAGCATAAGCTTGGTGTTCTATTAGCAGTGGAAGGCATAAGCAAGCATTCCTGAGGAACTAGATTGGCCAGGTTGCTTTTTTCAACACTTTACTGACAGAATCCAAACGCACATACCTGCATTCTACCCATAAAGATAGTATGGGTAACTATGTTATTATAATGGAGAAAGTAAACAAAGTAACTGGTAATGGCTCATTTGGTAGCTCTTATTTGTCCCCCACCATCAATGCCTTGTGTTAAGATGGACTACAAGTGACCCAGAAGGACTTATATCCACCTACCTAATTTATGGTGCACTGAACTGGCCCATGTGGGTTAATTCTGGTTGACCTATCTGCCGTTGCTAGTGGTAGAGTGACCTCACTATCAATGTTGTTCTTTTCCTTTATAACATTTATTGTAAATGCCATTTGAGTTTGGACAGTGCTTTGGTAGAAACAGAGCATGACCTGGTCATTGTGCATCCCACCCAGTGTGCTGTTTACTAGGGTAGTGTATTTGTGGCTGTTGCATATTCTGAGGTGGCCATTCAGTTGCTGATTTTAAATTTAATCCCGTAATAAGGTGATCTAGCACAGTGAATGGTTGATTTTTTTTAGGTAAATATGCCAAATCCAAAAGTGTAACAGTAGAGATCGGTTAAACTTACTGTAAATGATAGGTTGTGTCTATTTCGAACTCGATACAAAATGTAAACATTTTCTGCATGCCAGGTCATTTGAAATGCATTTTGTTTGTTTCTGATTAAAAACCCATTATAAATACTATTTTTTTGTTATCAGCCTAAACTTTTTTTCCATTTATGCTTCTGTATTCCAAAAATACTTTTAAGTGCTCTCATATTATATTTTGTAGTCATTTAGTAATTGGAATGATACCATGTTCTTTCTCTGACGAAATATTATAATAGCTTTTCTGCACAAAATAACATTGCTATATTTTACATGCAAAATCATTTTAGATTTGAAGATGAAAAGAGGTTTTATAGGAAAATATATATTTTTTATTTTTGATTGAGTAGAGCAGAAAAATCAGTAATATTATAAAGTGAAATTCTCAATACAGCAGCAATAGCAAAATTTACTTCACAGACCCTAATATTAAATTCCTAAATTTTGGAATAGCAGGTGTAAATATTAGTTTAATTGCAGTTTGATTATCATTTTAATATGCACTGCATTGAGAGCGTACTTTATGCTAGTGAATAACACAACAGAAGTGATTGGCGGGCCATGTGAATAGCTCCAGTAATCAATAGGGTAGATGGATGAGATAGATAGATAGATAGATAGATAATGGTTGCAATGTCCTGAATAGAAAACAATAGAGGTGTTCACACATTGTAAAATGGAAAGGGAAAGTTTGGCAAAGCTCAAGCTTAGATACAGGTGCTTGTATTTCTAATAGAACAGCTACAGAAATTGTGTCACAACGATTGAATGGGCTGATCCATGGTATTTGCTCGTCACATTAATACAACAATGTAACTCATAAGATACTGGCATTTAATCTATATCCTCTTCAAGCATTGCTTGCATAAACAGGGCCACTTGCACCATAGGGTTAACTATGTGCTAAATGGTAATCCCTGATCCCAGACAGTATCTTAATGTGAATTTATTTATTTTCTATTTGATTTCAGAAAAATTGAGGTATGTAAGTAATGTTGAACCTAGGTCATCTGTCGCTTTTTAGATGTTTCAAGTACCAAAATTAAGAGAATCATCTATAATTTGGAAATATTTTGTTTTCAAAAGTGTACTGTGCAAACTGTTAAAACACTGCGCGCAAACATTTTTACAGGGATTTAAAATTCCACCAAGAGTAAATGATTCATTTTGGGGGCGGGGGAAATGGAGAAATGTTTGTGTTGTACTTAAAATTAGTAATATAAATATTAAATAAATTATGTACTGTATCTACTATATAAAAACACTGATACAGATTTTAATAGTGTGCTGTTTTTTAGTGTAACAACTGTAAAAGAAATAGTATTAAACACAGTTTGTAGTTTTTCAACTAACCAGGTATTTAACAATTTTTTCATATTAATTTTTTAAGTGGTTCCATGAACAATGATTTTTGTACCATGTGACATTACAGAATGTGCAGTTGGCAAGACAAGGTGTATTTTTTTCAATTGTACTGTTAATTTAAATTAATAATCAAAATGATAATATCAAAGGCAATTTATAGTCAAGTATTTTCTCATAATTGTTCACCACTATTAAAAGGTTCATTTCCTTGAATGCATGTGTAACATAAATGTGTAGCCTGTAAATGTCTATGCGGAATATAGTTAAAGTAAGCCATGATGCAGTGTATACTGCTTTTGACCTACACCCTCCAAAACTTTGTAACGGTGCAAGATTGAAGATACCATTTTTACAGGATGTGCATACCGGCTGAAATTTTATTTATACCCAGAATTCCCATTATTTCCACTAATTACCTGTTTCAATTGAAAAGAATTCAGTTTCCTGAAAAATTGTGTTTTGCAGTGACCATTAACAGAAGCCAAGGTCAAGTAGGATTTGGCCTGCTGCAGGAATGTTTTACTAATGGCTGTCTTGCATATTCCAGAGTAAGGAAATCCAGTGAATTTATCCTGTGTTCCATTTGAAGTGGGAATTTGGAATTTTCAAATGGAAAGCCCCATTAAGTTGGATTTCCAACTAGGAGCCTCAGACTTAGTCTGCAAAATCCAAGATTCTCCAATTTATGATTATAACATCAATCCAAAATGGTGACATATTTAATACTTTTTTTTAAGCCTTTCCATCTATGTATGTTTCATTATATAAGTTGTATACACTTACTGTCCAACTATGAACTATCTGTGGACATATTTCTGCAGTATTTGGATGCACAAAATACCATGTAGTGCATTGTTATCAATTACTCTTTATAGTGTTTGATCTATTGGAATAAAGATATAACTGGAAGTGTCTATGTTGGTTTTCTGCATGTTTTACTGGAATGCAGTCAACTTAGGTGTAGCATTATTTCCAGGTCCAACTTCTGAGGTAAATGGAACGCAGCATACTAATATTATTAGCCCTTGGTAAAACCAAATAAAGAAATAAATATATACAGTAAAGTACAGTACTGTGTTAGTTATATGGTACTTCTGATATGTCCAGTTAACTGATGGCACTGTAACCGAGGCCTGTTGTATTAGGAAAACACTGCTAGTCATTAATATGATATAGAATATTATTTTCAGTCTTTTGTTTTGTGAAATAATTCTTCTCAGTATATTGCATATTCCAGAGCAATAAGTCAGAAGTCTTAGATGTAAGATTGCTCAGGGTTTTGAAGGTACAGTAAACCCTCATTTATCACTCTACCGTGATAAATGAATTTCCGCAAAGTAGGATTCTTTATTTTTAAATTGGATATTTTTTCGCATTAAGAGCATAGAAAACCTGTTTATGACCTTCTAAATATGTTTTTTAACATTATTAGAGCCCTCTAGACATGAAATAACACCCTTTAGTCAAAAGTTTAAACTGTGTTCCATGATAAGACAGAGATGACAGTTCCGTCTCACAATTAAAAGAATGCAAAAATATCTTCCTCTTCAAAGGAGTGCGCGGCAGAAGCAGAGAATGTCAGAGAGAGAGAGAAAAGCAAACAATCAATAGGGCTGTTCGGGCTTTTAAGTATGCGAAGCACCACTGGACAAAGCAGCCGCAAGGAAGGGAGCAATGTGAAGGTAGTTTTTCAGCATTTTTTAGAGGAGCGTCTGTATCCTCTAGGCCAGTGTGCGAACAGCCCCTCTGCTCACACACCCTCCGTCAGGAGCAGAGAATGTCAGAGAGAGTGAGAGAGACAGAGAAAAGCAAACAATCAAAAATCAATACGTGTTGTTTGGGCTTTCAAGTATGCACGGGAAGCATATCGTATATCATTGAGGAGTTTTATTTAATACGTAATACATCCTCTGATTGGGTAGCTTCTCAGCCATCCGCTAATAGCGTCCCTTGTATGAAATCAACAATTTAAGGTTTGTGGGAGGCTAGATCCTATATTGGCATCAATGAGGCAGAAAGTACACCTGAGCTAGATTCCAGTCCATTGCAGGGCTCACTCACCTTTTTCTATTTGCAGATTACTAATCATACCCCTTAGCAATTATTATAAAGTTGAGAATAACAGTTACTTGTCAACCAAACAGTGTGACAAAGCCAGTATTTTAGAACAGATTGATGTTGCTTCCAGGATAGTACTAAAAAGAACAGTTTGTGTATGAGAGTGTATCAAAATTCTGAAGTGTTTTTGTTATTGTGGTGAAAACATATCCACCAATTTCTGAGTTCAGGGCAGAAAATGTGCATAGTGGCATATTTTCATCTGAGGCATATAATCCTATGTAGGATTATAAATTTTAAGATTTGAGCATTTTGTATACAATATTATACAATGCTAGGCTGACCCGCCTTTTAAGGCGAGCGACTTTTAAGTTGACCACTTCTTAAGGCAATTCAATATGTAGATCAATTTGATATTTTATACAAACTCATTAATTTGGTTATATTGCATTTGAGCTGTATTTCTTTAATACTCGTAGTTTCTGCTATTTTTGTGATGAAATTTAAACTTTTTTTTCTATATTGAGGTTGCCCTTTTGAACCCCCCTGATATTTACTACGCGGTGAGGCATTTGTACTCTATGAACATTAATTATTTCCAGAGACATAATTTTGTCTATTTTTCCAGCGTATCACACACAAAAGCAAGGGAACGATGGGAGCACCAGAACTCTGCTCACATCATGTTGCTTCGTACTGCAAGCTACAAGTAGTAAGTCTGTGATAAGCGGAATACCGCTACGCTTTCCACTCACGGGACGGAAGGACAATCCCGACCGCTTTTATATAGTAAGAAAGAAGAAGAAGACATCGCACAATCTGGAGTAAAAAAATCATCTTTTACCTGGCAAAACGAAACTACAAATCCCATCGTGCATTGCAAAATGGACGGGGCGTGTGTGAAACACCGTGAGTGCTACGCAGACAGAAGGACAATCCCGACCGCTTTTATATAGAAGGATTATATGTTAATTTTTTTTTATTCAGAATATTAAGTTCAGTAGACTTATTGTTCAGTAACCATAAAATAATAAAATAAATAAATCCCCTTTACAATATATACTGTACTTTTTTTTTAAATGAATAAAACATGTACTTAACACATTTATCCTCAACACATTTGGCATACAAGAAAATAAAATGTTTGTCATAGTTACAAGCCACAATTCCAATAAAAGGCTAAAATGTTTTACAGGTTTCTGTTTACAGGACATGGTCCTGCTTCTCATAATTGTAAGCTGTCATATTATTAAATACATTACAGAAAAAAAATATCTGAAACAAGGCTTAGTTTAAAAAAAGTTTTCAACATTTGTCTTACACGAAAACACATGTATTATCATACATTGATTCAATTAATTGATACTGGCAGCTAAGCACTACTTAAATGTAAATGTACAGGCACTTATAGGTTTTAATAATTTTTCATTACTAATTTCACTTCAGCTTTTTTGCTGTTAAACTATACATTAACTATATTTATACAGGTTTTTTTTTCATATTTTCCAGTGTCCCAGCTACACATTCCAACTTTTTGAAGTGTAGTTATAAATATGGATTACCTTTTAATAATGCAGTACTTGTAATTTCCAAAACTTATACTGTATGACACACACAGACAAATGCAAACCTTTAAAAAAAGCCACAAATCTTTCAAATATTCATCAAGTGTTCTAAACATGTTCACAAGTAAAATAAAAAAAAATTGCTAATAACTTAGCAAACAGGAATTTTAAATTCTTCTTTATCTCCTCTTTTTCTAAATAAAAATGTAAACTGTTGTACTAAACACAAGCTCATTCACCATGCAAACTCAGACAGGCAGCATAAAAAGCCAAGGGTGTAATTGCAGACTGCAATACCTATGAGGTCTATCATGTGACAACCTAGCATCATGAAACGCTCATTGCATGCCTAGTTACACTGTTGTTAAGATTAGGGTTGTTTAAGGGTTATCAGACTCGGATTTGTGACTGACATTGTGGGCATTACCTGATCTATGTCACAGGTACTGCAGACTGCAGTTAGGCCCATCTCAAAAACGGTCATGCTGGCTCGGTTACCATATTACCTTGCTTAAAGAAGCACTATACCTAAATTAGTGTAAAGCTTTGAAAAGCAGATAATGAAAAAACTTGCCAATTGATTGGATCATCACTCGAGGTGTCCTTTTTCTTTTACAAAAAAGTGCTTTTCCCAGGGTTACACCCCACTTCTGCTTCTCATTACTCACAGCTGTCCTTGCAGCAGCAAAACACATCAAAATATGCTTATAGTGTGGGACACTGGATCACTGCTACGCAACATTCTTATATGCACTTCATACTTTGCAGATGTATTATAAGTTTAAAAATAAATAAATAAAATAAGGTTTGCTGCCCTAACAAGGATCAAGAGGAATTTGGGTCTGTTAGTAAGACAATGACAGGGTGAGAATAAATTTTTATTTTATATTAAATATGCAGGGGATTGAATTAAGGTTTTAGTTACATAATGCTTGCTGTACAGAATGTGCATATATGTATCTATACTAATAAAAGGCAAAGCCCTGACTGACTGACTGGCTGACTCACTCACTCATCACTAATTCTCCAACTTCCCGTGTAGGTAGAAGGCTGAAATTTGGCAGGCTCATTCCTTACAGCTTACTTAACAAAATTTGAGCAGGTTTCATTTCGAAATTCTACGCGTAATGGTCATAACTGGAACGTATTTTCGTCCATATACTGTACTGCAATAGACTGCAACTCGATAGCCGTGAGAGGTGGAGTTTCGTATTAAAGCATTTAACCAATCACATTTCAGCCATCATTTGTTGCCAGGCAGAGAGGCTTTCACAATCCATTGTGTAGGCACTCTAACACAGAATAAATGTCGATTAAACTGTTGCTTCAACCAATCAGATTTTGAGTTGGTGTCAGTTGGGCCCTCTAGCAGGCGTGTGGCAACGTCATCGTATTCAGACCCATTGATTGGGTAGAAGCCGACATGAGGAACTCTGTGAGGCCACTGAACGCACCGCAAACGCTCCAAGCAACAGATCGTCGCGCGCACTACGGCCAACTCCATGGCAGGATTCTGGACAATATTATTTGCCAGACCAGATTTCAAGACCACGAAAACCTGATGTTTGTCATGCTCCTCGAGCCCCAGAAGTTTTGGGAATACAAGAAAAATTTCACGCATGCAGCCTTCTCCAGTTTAACACAAGAGCCACAGAGCGCTTTTTGATGTGTCTCGGCTAAAAACAGAACTCACTTTAATGTATGCCATGGATGATTTTTTTAGGAAAATCTCCCTCTGATTTCTTTGACTTCCTTCATCAGAAAAATCTGAATGAGAGCATGGGGCAGCTGTTCACATTGGTATATTTGGCGGTGAGCATTCCCGTGTACACTGCTTCTGTCGAGCGGACATTTTCAGCCCTAAAGTGAATTCAAACTTATGCCAGAAATACCATAGGGCGGGTTTGCCTTTCAGCATTAGCTTTGAATGCGATAGAAAGGGATGTTTTGATGGAACTGAAGCGCATGGATAATAATCTGTGCGACAGAGTAATTAAACTGTTTTTGAGGAAAGAGAGGAGGATGGATTTGGTTTACAAATCTGAATTTTTGGTGAGTAAAATGTGATTTTCCTAAATAATATTGCAAGTTTGACTTATTATTGATGTTTTTTATGTGATGTCACGGCTGTGGCTGCAGTAGAAAGCAACTTCTTCACCCCGGTTTGTCTGTTCAATAAAGGCATTTATTGTGGCTACAGGAGTTTATATATATATATATATATATATATATATATATATATAATATACACTAGCAAAATACCTGCGCTTTGCAGCGGCGAAGTACTGCCTTAAAATTTTTATTAAGAAGAAAATTAAACCTTTTTAAAATGTGGGAAAATATACCAATAATTATTTGTTAAGGATCTCTTTGTATACCACATTGTGAGTTCGGCCCTGCGGTTGTAATATGACCAAGCTGTGCACTGAGCTTACTCTTGAGCATGCAACGTACAGTTGGCCATGTGAACAGTAATCTTATTTCAAATCTCACACCTTGGATTGCTGCTGTCATAATCGATTTGAGTTTCATGGTTTGTTTCAATTACGACAGTATTTGCAGGACTTGTGTTGAAGTGACATTCGGCATCTGTCAAGCGTTGTAAGCATACAACCAGTTTCATCGATAACTTCACATCCAGCTTTTGAGAGTTTAAACATTCATAAACATCAAAGTGTCCACTACTGAAATCGTCACCTGGGAATCTAAGATGTTTAAAAGGCATTGGCGGTTGTCGAAAGGTGTAAAATATTTGGCCATTTCGGTACACTTTAAAGCAACAACCGAACAATTCAGTGGCATCCATCAACTCGCATGCAGAACCATAGGTGAAGGGCTTAAGCATTTCACTCTTCTAGTGCTCCTGTGTGGTATAATTATCTCCTGTACCGTCATCAGTCCACACCTTGAACCTGTCCCAGTCATTCAATACATAAGACACAATGTTCCTCCGGATATCAAGATTGAGCCTGATATGGCCATGCAATATGTAACAAAGAGAATGGAAAAGGCAGGTGCCATCTCTGGGCATGGAAACCACTCGGTAAGTGACAGTTCTTTGATCGATGGTGATCACCTCAATGTTAATAGGGGTATGGTTGGAACGATAAAGGAATTGGGTACCTGAACAATGTAAAGTAAGTCTAAAATACCTACACAATAACTATAATCGTAATAAACGAACAATAAAACATCGGAGAAGCTGTGGATTAAATAAAAAGGCTGTAGTTATCAGCAAGGAGACATGAATCCCGTGGCGAAGCAAGGAAGGGAATGTAGAGACCGGAGCGATGGACGACCTTGTATAGGCAGGCAGCCAACAACATGGGAGGCGTTAGGATGGGGGACCCAATGCCACCTCACACGGTGACCGAGCTGCAGGCTACGGATGTATATATGTACGTAAGTAGGATTCAGTTAGCGTTGGGACCCCGCGTACCAGATTTCTTGAAGATGGGCCCATAAATAACAAAGACCATTGGAAAGTTTAATATGGCGGCCGACAGTGGCGTCATACCACCAAAATAAGTACGTACATTGGGTTTGGTTAGCGCAGGGAAGCCGCCTACCAAATTTCTTGAAGATGGGGCCATAAATAAGAGAGTTCAACATGGCAGATGTTGTCGACCGTTATGACCGTTACGTGTAGAATTTCGAAATGAAATCTGCTTTTGTAAGTAAGCTGTAAGGAATAAGCCTGCCAAATTTCAGCTTTCTACCTACATGGGAAGTTGGAGAATTAGTGATGAGTGAGTCAGTCAGTCAGTCAGTGAGGGCTTTGCCTTATATTAATATAGATATATATATACTAGCAACATACCCGCGCTTCGCAGTGGAGAAGTAGTGTGTTAAAGAAGTAATGAAAAAGAAAAGGAAACATTTTAATAATAACGTAACATGATTGACAATGTAATTGTTTTGTTATTGTTTTGAGTGATGAGTGTTGCTGTCATGTCATATATATATATATATATATATATATATATATATATATATATATATATATATATATATATATATATATATATATATATATATATATATATATATACTAGCAGAATACCAAGCCAGCGGAGAAGTAGTGTGTTAAAGAAGTTATGAAAAGAAAAGCAAACATTTTAAAAATAACGTAAGATGATTGTTAATGTAATTGTTTTGTCATTGATATGAGTGTTGTTGTCATATCTATCTATTTATATATATATATATATATATATATATATATATATATATATATATATATAGCAAAATAGCTGTGATTGGCAGCGGAGAAGTAAAAAGAAAAGGAAACATTTTAATAATAACGTAACATGATTGACAATGTAATTGTTTTGTAATTGTCATGAGTGTTGCTGGCATATATATATATATATATATATATATATATATATATATATATATATATATATATATATATACACACACACACACAGACACATATATAAACATATATATACATATAAACATATATATATATATATATACACACACATATATACAGTTATATATATATACATATACACACATACATATATATACATATACATATATATACACATACTGTATATATACACACACATATATACATACTGTATATACAACATATACATATCTACATATATACTGTATATACACATATATATACAAATCTACATATATATATCTACATATATATATTAGGGGTGGGACTCGATTAAAAAAATTAATCCAATTAATTAGAGGCTGTGTAAGAATTAATCTTGATTAATCGTATGTAATCGCACACGTAAATTTGCCCCAAATCGCAAATGTTTTTTTTTTTATTTAAAAGCGGTTTTAGTGGGCTTACAGAATCAAATAATAGACATGGACATGAATATTGTAAACTGAAGCTGTTTTAATTTCTGAAAAAAAAGCTTTTAAACTGCATTTGAATTCAAAACAGAAACAAAAATATCATCCCTGGTTAAAATTGGGCAGACTTAAAAATAAAGTGGTAGTTTAAGTACTTTAAGTACATTTTCAGAATAGTATTGTCTTTAAATAATAATAACCAAAATTTCACCATAAAGTGCAGTTTTTCTTCTTAAAAAAATAAGTCAGAAACATAAAAGGTAATTTGACCAGCTTACTCTTTAAACTCTGAGTAACATTAGCCAAAATTATTTTGTACATTAGGCTAAAACAGTGTGATCATTGAACATTTTGTAATTAGATGTATTTAGAATTACTAACGGTCAGTAAGAGCCACAAAGTCCGCTTTCTGTAATGCATCTAATTTTGCTTGCTTTTCAGTGTGCACAAAACCATGCTTTTATCAAGGCTTCGCTCGGGTAGTCGAAATGATCAGTCGTAGGAACGCGCTTTATTCCGACTCTAACATTTTTGTAGCTGTGATGTGTGCATCAGTGTAATGGATGTACCAGGAAATCATGCATTGACAAAAGTTCCGTTTGCTTGGAATTGAAAGTGTGATTAAATCGTTATTTTTAACGCGTTATGGAGTACATGCATGAAGCTTCTCAACTGTGCTTGTGCTAAGAAAGGGAAAATTTTAAAAATAACGTAACATGATTCTGCGTTAACCTAATATTTTTTCATACGTCCCAAACCAAGGAGATGGGAAGGTAAAATGAATCGGGTAGCGCGCGTACATAGTCAGTACATCCCCTCTCGGGAATCGAACCTCGAATGTCGGCGTTAGAGGCGAAGACTCTACAATTGCGCCACCGCTTGTCTATGCTAAAGTATGTATTGTAGATCGGGCTATAGATATATATTTATATATATATACCCGTGTCGCAGTGGAGAAGTAGAAGTTATGAAAAGAAAAGGGAACATTTTAAAAATAACGTAACATGATTGTCAATATACAGTAATTGTTTTGTGAGTGTTATTGAATGTTGCTGTCATCAAGGATTTGATTATCATTATTTCTTTCAATCAGGCTCGTATTTGTACGATGTGTTCAAGTTACATTCCGTGTTTGTCAATCGTTGTAAAGATAAGAGGTTTCATTCATCGATTAGTTCCTTACTGCATCAATAAACAGCTCGTCTTCCTTTTTATCTGTGATGTGACAAACTGCATGCACGGGTTTTTTTTTTCGCTGTCTTCCTTTAGCGGGACATTGACTTTTTCCACCGTGTGCTTTGTTTCCACAGTAGCTGCATTTATGAATATGCTTATCAGGCGCTTCATATTTTTGCTGCCTTTTCAATTGTGTAATTCGGTTTTGTTCAGCTCTTTGGAACTGTTGCTTTTATCTGTGCACTGCATCAGTTCACGTGAGCCACTCGGTGTACTTGCATCGAAGGTTCCCAGCTGTGCTGGTGCCATCTCGTGCTATGTCCATAGCTTATTTAATGTTACCTTAGTCCTGGCACTTAAAACTTTCTCTGGCAGTTTCGCTGAGTTTGTGTCAAACACCACCCTGACCATCTCATCTTCCTCTCCATAAGCACAGTCCTTCACCCGTGAATATTTACCCGTGGCAGTTTGCTATTGGATTGCCGCTGACGGATGGCCTTATATGGGCAGGCACTAAATTACAAACGCCAGCGCAGCCTGTCTATGAACTTAATTTAAAGTGTAGGTTTACATCGTGCTTTGTTTCAAGTAGCAGAACTCGCTTCTTATTGTTTCGCTGCCTTCTCAATTATATAATGCATGTTTTCTTGAGCGCTTTTTTGAGGTCTTCCTGGTTTTCTATGTACTGCGTGATTACGTGGGAGGCGTGATGATGTCACACGAAACCCCGCCCCGGCGTTGAAGCTCATCTCCATTACAGTAAATGGAGAAAAACTGCTTCCAGTTATGACCATTACGCGTAGAATTTCGATATAAAACCTGTCCAACTTTTGTAAGGAAGCTGTAAGGAATCAACCTGCCAAATTTCAGCCTTCCACCCACACGGGAAGTTGGAGAATTAGTAGTGAGTGAGTGAGTGAGTGAGTGAGGGCTTTGCCTTTTATTATATATATATATATATATATATATATATATATATATATATATATATATATATATATATATATATATATATACACACATATATATATACACACATATATATATATATATATATATACAGTATACACACATATATATATATATATACAGTATACACACATATTTATTCATATGTCTCAAACCAAGGGGATGCGAAGGTAAAATGAATAAAAATGCGTGCGTACATACTCATTGCATCCCCTCTCGGGAATCGAACCTCGGACGTCAGCGCTAGAGGCGAAGCCTCTACTATTGCGCCACGGTGTGTGGTTTATCTGTTTGAGCGTAGCAATATAATTCGGTTTATGTTCAGCACTCTTTGGAACTGTCGCTTTTGTCTGCGCACTGCGTCAGTTCACGTGAGCCGCTGAATATGGTTTTATATGTCACTCGCTCACTTCTAATTGTTTCGCTGCCTTCTTAATTATATAATGGATGTTTTCTTAAGTGCTTTTTGGAGCTCTTCCTGGTTTTTTACGTACTGCGTAATTACGTGGGAGGCGTGATGATGTCACACGAAACTCCGCCCCCCACGGCTTTCGAGCTCAACTCCATTACAGTAAATGGAGAAACATAGCTTCTTGTTATGACCATTATGCGTAGAATTTCTAAATGAAACCTGCCCAACTTTTGTAAGGAAGCTGTAAGGAATGAGCCTGCCACATTTCAGCCTTCTACCTACACGGCAACTTGGAGAATTAGTAGTCAGTCAGTCAGTCAGTCAGTTAGGGCTTTGCATTTTATTAGTATAGATATAGATATATATAGAAATATATAGTTAGAGGTACCCTGTATATATATAATATGACAGCAACAATCATAACAGTGACAAAACAATTACATTGACAATCATGTTGCGTTATTTTCAAAATGCTTCCTTTTCTTTTACATTACTTCTTTAACACAGTACTTCTCCACTGCGAAGCGTGTGTATTTTGCTAGTAATATACTGTAGTAAACCAAATTACATTGTACTGTGTTCATAATATTTGCATTACTGATAAATTGTCACACCTTATAATTCCTATAACTGTTCCTAATGCTGTTGTAATCTGGGGGTTTATGCTTTTAAGACCTCATTTGTTGGGTTTGGGGTGGTTTACTGAAGCCAACTATGGTAGACTCGTTTAAGCAGTTTATTGTAATTTGCTGGTGCATGGTGTTGCATGAAAGAAAGTTTATAAAACAGATTTCAGGAAGGATTCATATTCAGTGCCTGTTAAGAAAATTAAGGATCTGTTGTGTAGCAACATTCCACAAGCTTGGTGAGTAAGCAAGCAGTGATTTACTGGATTCATTTTTCAAGCATCTGTGGACAACATGAAAATAACTCTGTACTGATGGGGCTGACGTGATTTATTTTGGTTGTTTTCCCTTCTGCTACACTTCCAATGACCATTCCTCCTACATCATCCCTAGTACATCATTATTTTTCCACTTCAACTAGAATGGCCAGTGATGAGTCCATCTATGACCATCAGTATATTGAGACAACTGAGGAAGCTACACACAGGGGAAGCTGTGGGACCAGATGGAGTCAGTCCTTTAAACACTCACAAGGCTAGTAGTTCTTGAGTTCTAAAGGCCCATTCTGTCACCTGTTCAGTCTGTCTCTAAAGCTCCAGAATGTGCCACTATTGTGGAAAACATCCTGCATTATTCCTGTTCCAAAAAATGGGGTGGCCTCTTTACCCAATGATTACAGACCAGTGACATTTATGTTTTCATCATAAAGACCTTTGACAGGATGGATCTGGACTATATGAGTCATCCTGTGAAAGACTACTTGGACACTATCATAGTTTTGTGTATCAGACAAAGACGGGACTGGAGAATGCAATGCTCCACAAGATTTATTTTCCCCTAGACAAAGCTGACAGCATTGTGAGGACTATGTTTTTTGATTTCTCCAATGCCTTCAATACCATCCAGCAATCACTGGTAAATGGTGTGTTCTGAGATATGCAGGTGGATGAGGCTGTAGTGTCCAGAATATTGCCCAAGAGAATGCAGTTTATATGGTTCAAGGAATGTGTTTCTGATATAGATGTGAGCAACAATGCAGCACCACAATGAAGAGTCCGGTCTCTCTTTCTCTTAACTCTGTACTATATTACTGTCTGACTATAAGTATAACTCCAAGTAACGTCAGTTTCAGAAATTCTCAGATGGTGATTCTGCACTGGGTGAGGCAGGTGGAGAAGTTTGTTTCTTGGTGCAAAGAGAATTAATTGTCTGCAACTTAAAATCAACAAGACCAGGGAGCCAGTTATTGACTTTCACCACACCAAAGAGCCTCTACACCCATCACTATACAGGAAGTGGGTGTAGAATAGGTGCATTTTTACAAGCAGTAGGGTGCTCCATATCAGTGGCAGACTAGAGTTATCTTGTAACACAGACGATGTTATAAAGGGCAAAGAAGACTTTTTAATTTTTTTGTTTGTTAGGAAACTGTATTCCATTAATGTAGGTTGTGGCATCCTTCACATACAGTTCACTTTAGTGATGGCCAGTGCAAAGTTTTATGCTGTGGTGTGCCTGGGCCAGTAATATCACCTCAAAAAAGGCCCACCAATTCAACTGAACCTTTCCTTTTAATTCGCTAATTATGGGTCACTTTTGACTTCCTGAAGGTAGTAGCAAAGGAGCGAATGAAAACAAAACTGAGTGCCATTGTGAACAATACCGCACATCTTCTTGTCTGACGCCAGCAAATTATTCAGCAGAAGTGTGCCTAGAAAGGCTGCTGGGGTTTCTTGATATCAACAGCAGTATGCCTGCATAATTGGAGGTTTTTCTTTTTTATCCATTCTGGTGTGTGTTCATACTATAATTTGTGTATTTTGTTTAAGTGTCTGTATAAAGCCTAATTTTCTTCTGGGAACAAATAACGACCTATCTCTCCATCCAATCTCATCACAAACAAGTGCAATGCTCTAAAGTAGCAGGTAAAACAAACTTAAAAGTTCAGGATATAAAGCTTTTACATTTTCTTTTTTGCCAAGATTTCATTAGTAAGCTGGCATATGATTGCAAATTATTTCAATTACTCCAAATATACGCTGTTTAAAATGGCAAACTTATTTTCAGTTTTAGCAACCAAAAACTGATATCCAGTTGCCAAGCCTAACAATTTCACTTCAAAGTCAGTGCTAGCCCTGCCAGGACAATTTCAGGTCTGACAATTAAAGTAAGATGCCTAGTGGGTTTCAAACCCAGGCCCTTGTCTGCTGTTCCACCATCCTGCTGCTTTTAACAGAAATATTCATACTACCCAGTTTGTGTACTTCATGCTTGCTTAATGCAACATTAATAGAGAACTTGCTGAACTGTTTGGTCTCTGACTAATATAACTATCTAGTGGGCAATTGACAGTAATCTTACTGTCCACAACAAAAGCTGGAATGTGCATATGGAAAGTATTTCAGTGCACGCAGAGGGGGACAGCCAGCTTTCTGTTTTTGTGACTGTTTTCAAAACAGAAAAACATGTTGTAGTGTAGGATCTACTATAGACTAAAGCAACGCTAACTAGTCAGTATGCTGGAAGCAAATAGTGAATATGCAATAATAGAAAGAGAAAACTATAAAAGAATGTCAAGCATCTGTAAGTCCTCAAAAACACAAGTAATGCACTTTCTTTGGGGAAAATAATGGGCCACTGTTCAGAAACACTGCCCATTTTGTTTTAAATGTCATACATTTAATTGCAGAATAGGAAGCAAGTCCAGATTTGAATGCTGAATGTGCACTCATAATATGAACCAGTACACTGGCCCTGTGCAAGAACCTATTTTATGTCCAGTGCCTTAAAGAAAATTTGTTCTGATTGTGAAAAAAAGTATATGTCATGTAGCTATGAAAATGCAATAGTGCAATATTTGTGCTATTAGTTATTTTTATTTATTTTTTTTAAAAGTATCTTGGAGTCTAGATATTGTATGAATACTAATGTGGTTTCTAGGTAAGCATAAATAAATTTGTAAGCAGGGTAGAAAATAATTTTATATTATAGAGCTTGGAATAAACTCCAGAGCATTTTATAAACAAATGCAACCATTTTGCAAAATACATAAAATAACATCTTTATCAGAATAGTGACAGCAACATATTAGACTCATTAATAGCAGTATTAGAATAACTATGCAGTGAAAGAACTCAATTCCTTTTCCATTCTTTTTTTTGGTTAAAAATGTCAAAACAAATAATTTATTAATTTGGACTTAGGAAAACATGTTTCATGTAAGCCACTGGTAAGTGTTTCAGACTGAGGACTAACTTGCCAGTGATACAACAGTCTGCATTCAGCCAGCAGTTATTTGTTAGCATAATTCTGTATGTAAAATTACCACATTTATTAAAGGTAATTGTTACAAAAATACTAAAATTCTAATATATTCAGTTGACTTTGTTTTTCAAAGCAATAAATGTAAGCCAGTCATCCATAACAACCACTTAACCCTCAATGTGTTATAATAATCGGTAGGCACGCTGAGAGCGCTGATACAGTTGAAGTGGCACACGTCACTGGATGCATGGAGTTCAAGAATTGCAATGTCCACAGATTAGCTTTCTAAGTGGACATCAAGGGAAATTTAAGAAAATGCCCTGCACAGTAACCAATACAGTTTGGTTTAGAGAGTTTGAAGAAATGTCAAATGAGACAGACAGGGACAAAAGAGGTGTCCACAACAAGTAAGGAGCAGTGGCTGTAGATTTTTATTCCATCCATTTAGCAATTAAGAAACAGTTACTTCAGGTAATTGGGCAAATTACTTTTGCCTTAATATTAATTGTCTTGCTCTTTAAGATTCAGAACCCTTGTTTATTTTACTTAACTGACAGTGAAACAATAATGAGATGCAATGTGAGCTGCACTGGTACATCATCCAAATTTGGCTCTGGGTGTGGCTTTGTAAGATGAGCTTTTATGTTTATTGTCATGTTACTAGGTATTGAGATTAGTGTATTTCATATCAAATACATGTTTGTTCGAATATATCATAGTGTGGGTTAAAAGTTCAGGCTACATACATGTCACTAAGAAAACCTTTACATGCTATTTAAAATTAAATTACTTTTTTTTATAAAGTTTATATTTTTTCTAAAATTTTATAACTTTTCAGGTTGTGACACAGATTTCTGAAACAAAACATTGGGTCTAATACAGCTTGATTCTTAAATACTGATGTGGTGATGGATTTTTATTGCAGAGGAAGAGGCTGCAATGTGGATGATGATGCTTGTCACAGAACATGTGTTACAGCAAAAATTAAGAACTTCAAGCCAAAAGTATGCTTGCACAAAGAGTCCAGAAACCTTTAGCCCTTAAACATCCCTGCACTAAATGAAAATGGGTGCTGAATTCCACAGGACACTTACAGTATATCTTCATAAACATTCCATTCTGTTTTGTGTTTTTATATCAGTTTATGTGTATGGCCCTGTTTTCAGGTGCCACTTTCGTTTGATGCCTGCAGTTCACCTGCTTCTTTTCAGTAACTGTTCATGAGTCATAAGCGCTTGATTCTTTGAAGAGATGCTGCGAGCACAAAAGTTAAAATTAAAAGGCATATCAAAAAACATATTGTACAGACATGTAGCACTAAGAATATTTATGCTACGTTTGAAAATATACTTTGTGTATGGTAGCCTGTAGAACTAAAGAGCAGGCAAGTAGAAGCATGTGTCTGATATGAACGAAATTGATGTGACAGAAAACGAGGATTAGTAGTACAATGTTTCATAATTTCAGAATCTATGTTTGTGGATCAGTCAGTATTTTTTGACAACTCCAGCCAAACTGCAGATATTAATTCCATAGTCTAACTTCAAACGGGTCCAGAAATTATATTTTTTTCAGTTTTCTTTTCTTTTGCTTTTAAGGTTAAAAGCCATTTAGGATCTCTCTAAGCAATGTAAAGGACTAGACAACACTCCTCAAAATACGTTTGAAAAGTATCTCACAACTTATATTCTTCTTAAAACTTAAGGCTGCAATGGACTAAAAGTAATATAATTTCTTTCCAGCATGGGCTGAAACGCACCTCCATTTGAATAATGTTCTACATATGAAACTGTCTCAATTTTACAACCAGTGTTTTCATCCTTGCTTTGCCAACTACAACTACTAAAATGTAAATAATGCTATCCATGTTATTGTGGACAAATATTTAAAAAGTTATCCTCCTATAACCACTTAACTTTGGGCAGATATATGGACACAGCAGTTTTAGCATAGGTTCTGCTTCTCCACCATGTTAACTAATTAAAACAGAGTATATAAAATGAATAAGTGAACAGATTACTTTATATTATACATGTTCTACATTTTGAAGAGCAATTTTTAGTAGTTTTGAGCAAATTTGTTTTGCAAATGAGATGCAATTTCAGATGCCGGTAGCTTTGGAACATCAAGAAAAAATGGTAACTCTGTTTTAAAATGTTTTCCAAATTTTCTTTCATTATCAAAACCCCATTAAACATGTTCATGATTATGCAAGCCAGATCCAATCCTAGCATCTTCAGGGGCAAAGCAGGATGGGGTGGCCAGACAATTTCAGGACATACTGTAATGCACATCCCTGCAATTTATTACCAGGAATCTAATCTACATGATTTGGCTATTTGGAGGAAAATCAGGGGATCTTAATGAGAGGTGACAGAGAGCATCTTGGTCACAATATCACATCTAGGGCTACAGGGTTGTGAGGCAACAGCTATAAGCACTTGTTTACTGTCCTGACTTTTTCCAAATATATTTACTGGAAATCAGAAGGAAGGTTTTTTCTTTGGTATTATTAGGTAAATATGGTTTATTTAAATAATAGAAGAATGTGATTTAACTTTTATAGCTTAAGCATTTCACCTATACAGTATACTGTATATAAAACATTGCATAGTTTTACCTTAGGCACTGACACATGAGGCATGTAGCTTTAAAAAGTAAAACGGGTAGTACCAGTTTTGTTCTCATCATGACTAAACTATATTGTAATTTGGAATAGGTAAAGCCTTGAAAAGATTGATTAAAAAAAAAAAAGGCTGTGCATTTCTGTCTGTTTTTTTTTTCTATTTTTCAATCCCCCTGATATAAGTTAACTTTAGTCTGATTGGTCTGTTCAGTAAATATACTGTATATACTGTACTGTATATATGCAGTATATAAGTGTGTATGGCAAAGTCTAGCTGACTTATTTTGCACTTGAACTTCCTTGGTCTTTAAACCCTTGAGCAGTTTATTTAGTGCTTTAGATCCTTTGTCACTAGTGTGAATAGACAAATATTTTTCTCAGTGTTTAGGATTTCACTTAATTGGATGTTAGTTGAAGAGCAGTTGTGTTTTGCGTTATCTTTAGCCTTTCCGTAGGCAGTATCTGTTATAGAAAATGTTTACTATGGTTTCATTTCTTAATCAATATCATGAATGTGTAGGGTAATATATAATGTGTCACTTTTTGATATGTTTTGGCCTTAATAGATGCAAATCTCTCAGAATTCTATTGTAACTAGACCTGCAATCATATTTCAGTCCTCCAAGGCGATATCCATATTGATTTCTTTTAGAAATACAGTACCCATTATGAGTAATTTGAAATGTTGTTCATATCATAGTTCTTGTGTTTTATGTATAATTCTTCTTTATATTGCTTTCATTCTGGGATTTTTATTTTTTTGACATTGGTGACATTTTCAGGACTTCTGGTTTTCATCAACAGCATTAGCTGTTTTCTTTCAAATAATGGGTTAGTTTAAATTGATCCAGTGTACATGAGAGTCTATAAAATATAAATATGATAGGGGGTATTTGTTCCTAACTTTCTTAAAATGTAATAATATTTAATTGACTTTTTTTGGAAAGGGTCTGTATGAGCATCCAGATTTCTTTTGTTGAATTCACCTTCAGATATTTGCTGCTCAAGTACTGATTACCAGTTACCAGCATCTACTGTTGTGTTGTGTACTTTGCTTATTTTATGCAACTTTCTCCATTTAAAAACGTAGCCTTGAGAAAGTTAGGCTCAAACAAGCGAGTAAATGTCCGATATAGGAAAAGGGAGCGTTTTCTCAAATAGAATGCTGCATCATGAGTTGATAGCAATAAATTGTACTCCGTGACTATAGATGCAAACCATGTCATGAATCACAGCATGCCATCATCTAATTTAGGTGGTGACAGACAGCAGAAGGAAAACCATGAACCATCTTTTAAAGATATAAAATGTGGAAAAATCCCTAAAAATGTATTTTGCTATGTATCCTGACAGGTACAATATAGTGTTTGAGTTTTTTTAGTGATATAAATGATTTTTATTTGCTTAATTCATTGCATTGTCCAGAAAGAAAATGTTATGTTAACCTAAACCCTTAAATTCTTCTTTTTTCAGGCTTTATAACTACTCCATAGTATTATCCTCCATCATTTGTAATTAATAACTTTTTTACTTTAATACATTGCTGCATTTTTCAAGTGTTTCCTCAGTTTTGGTGATTATCCAAATCCTCTCTAAAAAGTGATGGTTGCCCAGTGGCACTTTACTGGGATGTGTGGTTCCTTGTAGACCCATTGCTTGACAAAGAATGATTTAATTCTTAGATGGGTTCTTAGCATATTAAATTAGCTCTTTGGTGCTAGAAATGGTTCTTAATATATGTGTACACCAGAAATCTTTAATATGTAGTTGATGATAGCAGGATAAAACGGATAAAAAAACCAAAAGAAAAAACTGAACTTCACCTTTGTTGCTGTATGCAGAATCAGGATTTTACAGGTTTATCAGAAATCTATTATCATTTATTCATGGTTATTTATGGATTTAAATAGATAAGTTCTTTCTGGAACCTTCCTGTGGATCGTTCTTTTGGAAACTAAATATAGTTCACCCATATGGCATCGCACTGAAGAGCCACTTTGACACCTTTATTTTTAAGAGTGTCATTTTAAGTTATTTTACTATGTGTCCCTTATTTATTCTCATTTAGATTGGAGTTCTATGATTTAACAGGTTAACTCACCATATCATTATCCTAGTTATTATAAATGATAATGTGATGGTATTGGTACATATCCATGGTTTCCACTGATGCCATGTTTAGTGATAACCCCATATCTTTATTTTTTGTATGTTTTGGTTTTATCTATTTCTCCAGTTTGACTGTTCAAAAAACTTTAACAAGTTTATTTGGCAGAAATTGCCCTTTTAAGATTAGGCTGGCAGCAGACTAGACCAGTGCTTTCCAAACTTTTTCCATGGTAACCCCATTTATTTCTTCAAAAATTTCATTACAACATCCCAGCCTAATAGGTGTATTTACATGCTCGGATTTTAGAAGAGGAAGGGGTGGGAGGTTGAGAGAGACTCATGTTTACATTCACAAACAGATTTTTTTCATGAAGATTTTCTGCAGTGAGTGACTTACATATGACAGGTGAGTTGTATAAATTTCTTTGATTTTAAGTGAAATGTGAGTTTAATTTGCATTTCTTCTTCAAGCATTTGTACATTTTCTCTGTTTTAATGTTTTTACATAGAACCACATTTCTGATTTAATTTTGTTATAAAGACTCTAAAGTCTTAATTTAAAGAGTACCTTTTAAGTCAGCAATATTTATTAGCCACTTCAGTCAATACAACATTTAACACGTAGTCTGCCACGTAGGTGGATGTTCTGGCTTGACATGCAATGCCCAAAACAAAGGTTTCATGAAAATAAAATATTAAGCTTGCTTGTATTCATTTTTTGTCAGGATTTTTTGTGTGATCTCTGCTCTGTTCCATTATCTCTTTGACCACATCACTTTGTGCACACAGAGAATTCCATTTTTGCAGAGGGATATTTTTTTTTAAGTTAGTATTTTAGCTGCCATTTTCATCTGCTTATTTTAAGCAACTATGTACGAGTCATAAGCATGCCATTCTTTGCAGACACACCATGATAAATAAAGTATTGTTGTTAATACATTTTTAAAAGGTATTTATGCTATAAATATATACAGGATGTAGCAATCCAAATATTTAAACTATGTTAGAATATGTTGGAATGTATTTTTAATGTTATTATTCAAATCTTACTTTTTGGCTGATTTGACAGCTGTATATTACATTTATTTGTTCTATATTGAAAATTTGTCTCTTTTATTTGTAAACTTGATAAGCAGTTTAGTCTGGCATTTTCTTGACAAACATCTCAAGAACATTTGATAGATTTTTGGCTTTTTTAAATATTTGTACTGCGTTTATTATTTGTTTGCTTGTGTCATACGTTTTGGTAAGAAACAAAGTACGCAGGTTTCATTTCGAAATTCTACACGTAACGGTCATAACGGTCGACAACGTTCCCCTTGTTGAACTTTCTTATTTATGGCCCCATCTTCACAAAATTTGGTAGGTGGCTTCCGTGCGCTAACCGAAACCGATGTACTACTTATTTCAGTGGTTTGATGCCACTGTCTGCCTCCATATTGAACTTTCCAACGTCAGTAATTCTCCAACTTCCCGTGTAGGTAGAAGACTGAAATGTGGCAGGCTCATTCCTTACAGCTTACTTACAAAAGGTAAGCAGGTTTCATTTCGAAATTCTATGCGTAATGGTCATAACGGTAGACAACGTCCGCCATGTTGAACTTTCTTATTTATGGCCCCATCTTCACGAAATTTGGTAGGTGGCTTCCCTGCGCTAACCAAAGCCAATGTACGTACTTATTTTCGATGGTATGACGCCACTGTCGGCGGCCATATTGAACTTTCCAACGGTCTTTGTTACTTATGGGCCCATCTTCAAGAAATTTGGTACGCGGGTTCCCAACGCTAACTGAATCCTCCTTATGTAAATATATACATCCATAGCCTGCAGCTTGGTCACCATTTGAGGCGGCGTTGGGTCACCCATCCCAACGCCTCCCACGTTGTTGGCTGCCTGCCTATATAAGGCCATCCGTCGCTCCGGTCTCTACATTCCCTTCCTTGCTTCGCCATGGGATTCAAGTCTCCCTGCTGATAACTACAGCCTTTTTATTTAATCCACGGCTTCTCCACTGTTATATTGTTCGTTTATTACAATTATAGTTATTGTGTAGGTATTTTAGACTTACTTTACATTGTTCCGGTACCCATTTCTTTTATCATTCCAACCGTACCCCCATTAACATGTCTATCGAGGTGATCACCATTGATCAAAGAACTGTCACTTACCGAGTGGTTTCCATTCCCAGAGATGGCACCTACCTTTTCCATTTTCTTTGTTACATATTGCACGGCCATATCAGGCTCACTCCTGATATCCGGAGGAACATTGTGTCTTATGTATTGAATGACTGGGACAGGTTGAAGGTGTGGACTGATGACAGTACAGGAGATAATTATACTACACAGGAGCACTAGAAGAGTGAAATGCTTAAGCCCTTCACGTATGGTTCTGCATGTGAATTGATGGCTGCCACTGAATTGTTCGGTTGTCGCTTTCAAGTGTACCGAAATAGCCAAATATTTTACACCTTTCGACAACCGCCAATGCCTATTAAACATGTTTATGAATGTTTAAACTCTCAAAAGCTGGATGTGAAGTTATCAATGAAACCGGTTGTATACTTACAATGCTTGACAGATGCCGAATGTCTCTTCAACACAAGTCCTGCAAATACTGTCGTAATTGAAACAAACCATGAAACTCAAACAGATTATGACAGCAGCAATCCAAGCTGTGAGATTTGAGACAAGATTATTTTTCACATGGCCCATTGTACGTTGCATGCGCAAGAGTAAGCTCAGCGCACAGCTTGGTCATAATACAACCGGAGGGCCGAACTGACAATGTGGTATAAAAACAGATCCTTAACAAATAATTATTGGTATATTTTCCCTCAGTTTAAAAAGGTTTAATTTTCTTCTTAATAAAAATTTTAAGGCAGTACTTCACCGCTGCGAAACACGGGTATTTTACTAGTTTTGTTAATAAAATCGAAAATGTAACACCTGTGGTAAAACAAAATTAACAGTAGCCACGTTTCCATTATCCTCCTTTATGCACATTTTGAAATTGCAAAACAAAAAAAAAAACGGTAATGGAAAGACATGAGTTTCGAGAAAACTCAAAACATTTGCAAAAAAATGTATACGCTAGCTTGAGGTGGCTTTTCAGGAAATTCAACAAAGCAATAATTTGGAAGATTGCAATTGAAGCAGTTTTTTCACATTTAGATCGCATGACATGATGTAGATTTTCAAACAGCTGTTCAAATGTGATGTGGCAAATACAGTAGCATCATAAGCAATACCAGGTGACCCAACACAAATGTCCCTGATCATTAATTTGTTGCTAGGGACTCTGCAGAACAATAGATGTCCAGCCTTTCCTGTTCACATAATCCCAGTACCCATCACCTGGTGCACGAATAGGGATATGTAAGCTGTCAATAGCACCATACACCTGGGGTATTTTGTGTACCTTGTAATTGCACTTTGAAATCTGGAATGCCTCTTCCACATTGGGTAGAGTGATGTATTGCCTCATTAATTTGGAGCTGTTGGTCTGTCTCACCCCATATACACACCTCGGCAGCAACCCTATACTCTGCACAAGTATTTATAAAACGCGATGGCTATGCATTTCTCGGTCAGGACTAGCTCCCTCGTTTATACTATGGCAGGGGACACAAGAGGGGCTATTGCACTCCACAGTTCCATTAATGTTGAGCTGCTCATCCTAAAATTTTGTACCCACAACTCCTCAGAAAATCTTACTGCAGGTGATTTCAATCAAATCCCTGAGACATGTCTTCTGCCAAGTATAGAAAGTTAATCTTCCTTTTATTGTCCTCACTCACTCTCATCGCTTCCGATTAAAAATGAATATGCCAATTGTAGACGCAATTGAAAAAACTGAACCAACACCCATCATATTGGTCTCTATTTTTAATTTCATTTGATAAAACAAACTTTAATTTTATTGAATCACTCAATGGAAACACAGACAATTCACATTTGTGTTTTGTTGACTTTTAATAATTGTTGCATCTACCTGTATTTTACGCATAACAGTAATGGAAACGCAGCTACTTTTAATTTAGAACATTAGCCTTTTTTTATTTTCTTTATATAAATCATCAGTTCTTTACCTGAGGCACATCTGACTTCTCAGTTATGCCTGAGTCCTTTTCTTTTGATTTTTAAAAATAAAAAACTTGAATTAAAATGATCAGAGAATAAATTGTTTTAATTACTGTGGAAATTAATGCATTCATTTTTGCTTTTTTATGTGGCTTGTTTAATGCGTTAGAAAATATTGTCACATCCAGGGCCAGCAACGAGGCAAACACCTCTGGCAGTGCTTAGGTGAGGGTGGTATGTGTGTGTTTTTTTTTTAAATTACAAAACAGTATTACAAATAAGTTAAGTGTGCACCTAAAAAATTACATACACACCCAGTACTGTATTTATACAGTATACTATGTTTAATTAAAAATTAGCTAATTTATTTAAAGAATGCAAAAGAACAATCCAAGTAATGCATGATGTCAGTTTTTAAGTAAGATAGCAGCTGCAGGTGTCCTTAGCATGCCAGGAGCAAAGGTGTAGGTAAAGTAGTATTTTCCAACTTTTTTCTGTGGTGGAACAATTTTTGTAAACCAAAAAATTCCAACGCACACCTTGATTCTACCATCCAAAAAAGCATTAAACTTATACACATGGTAAACTGTCTGAATGGGCGGGACTGTGGGAGGCAGGAAAAAAGCAGCTATGTGATTGCTGTTTGCAGATACAGCACTTAGTGAACACTTTGGACGCATTTGGCGGCTCATACAGGTGGTCCTCTCTCTGTATCACTACACTCACCCAAGGTTAGAGACAACTCCTATGCCTACTGTCCCTCAGCTCTGCATGAGTCGCTGACAAACATGCATCCAGGCTGATGGACCCCCAACACAACTCCTGGCTGCAAAACTACGATTACTTTTATGTTGGCTTCTCCAGGTGATCCCATCGTCCTCAGACAGTTCTTGACCACCTGAGGAGTGTCTCTCTCTCTCTCTTGGGTCAGGACCCAGGGGCACTACACTGTTATTTCCAAGGGGCTTCAGTACAAAAACACTTGTGTAGAGTTTAATTATCAAATTATTGATGGTGTACAATTAAGGATAGTATTTGCAGTGTTTTAATGCAAGTTTTAATGTATGCCCAATTAGGAGATGCTTTTTCTTTGTTTAAGCCCGTCTTCAGCAGTGCATTCACAGTCAACAGTCATATGGATCATTTAATTTTTACTTTGACATGTCTGTGTCTCATATGCTATGCCAATTTGATAAGTAATACATTGGCCTCATTTTCTTATTGACTCATTTTTAACTTGCGTTTTAGGAAGGTATTCAAATTTAGGTTGTACTTGCATAAGTATAATTTTGGCAAAAGTTCAGGTTTAAGGTCATTGTTTATATTTAAACTATGACATGATTTTTTTAATTCCTTTGTGTACTGTACTGAGAGACACAACAAACCTTATTGCAATGGCACGTATGAATGTGCTATCCTGGAGGAGCTGGACTACCTGTGCAACCTGAATCGGCTGCAGGTACTGACTCATGCTACCAGTAGTGACAAGGACACTAGCAAAAAACTAGAGAAGAATCAGTCCCTTTTTGGGGGTTGTCTTGCTGTTGCCTCTTCAGTGCTCCTGTTGTCAAAGCAGGTGAAGTTGATTCACAATTGCTTATGCTTTTTAACTGGACTAATTGATATCCCTGAAGCTTAATTAACTTGGTGTTTGACTTCTGGGGTTTTAGTATGGATACACTTTGTCTGCTGAGCGCCATGTGATCACAACTGAGCTGATGGTTCTTCTCTCTCGCGCTCGTGACTCTCTCTCTCACTTCTCCTGAGGGCAATCGTCTCCTATTCTCCATCTGAGTCTGTGTGCCTCACTCATATAGTCAACATCTGTACAAGCGTATACTGTTTACTAGAGTATTGTGACTGTGTGTGTGTGCGCACACATGTACTATAAAGTGCGAGTCCCCATCTTACGCCCCAAAACACGAAGCTGAGTCTCAGTACTTTAACAACACCAGCTTTATTCAGCTTGAAACGGCAACAGCGCTGTTATTTATTGTAGCGGAATCTTTATAATGTTCCTTGTATGACCCATTGACGGCAGGCGCTTATAGCATGTCTGCGATCTTTTTGGATGCGCTTGTACGACGGACTGCTACAGCACTGGGAGACTGCGATTGCTTTGGGACACTCTTCCGCGTGTTGTCCCGTTGGGTGGAATCCCATATGAGTTTAGAAACTCACTCACACCAGCCATGATTCTTTTTAAAGGTAAAGTGCAGGTTAATTTGTTTTATGTATTTTTACTTAAAATTTTGTATTAATCATTTTTATATGAATAGTTTTGGGTTGTGGAACGAATCATCTGAATTTCCATTATTTCTTATGGGGAAATTCGCTTTGATATACGAGTGCTTTGGATTGCGAGCACGTTTCTGGAATGAATTATGCTCGCAAACCGAGGTTCCACTATATATATGTATGTGTGTGTGTGTGTGTATATATATATATATATATATATATATATATATATATATATATATATATATATATATATATATATATATATATATATATATATATATCTATCTATCTATATATATATATATATATATATATAATTCACTAAGGCAAGACAACCATGGAAAGCACGCCGGAAGGGGCGTGGATTCACTGAGCCACCGACAAGTAAGACACCTATGGCACACGCAGGAAGGAGCCACGGCCACCAACTGGCACCTCCGAGCCACGTTGACTGTTCATAGAGGCATGTTTCTCGCGGAGGTGAATCGCCATATGCAGCATGTAAAACGGTTTGCGAGGGGTATCCCATGGGATCCTTAAAAAAATCCTTTACAATTGAGGCAGTCTTTAAAAACCGAGTTTTCGGTTACGACGCACGTCCGCGTGCACCACAGCAAACTGTTTTACACGCTACATGCAGTAATTCGCATCTGCGACAAACATGCGTCTTCTTAGATGCTCCTGCAGGAACACAGAAAGTCTACGTGAGTCACAGGTGCATCTGGACTGTGCATAGATGACAGCGACTTAAGTGACGAGTTGGAGGTGGGCACATGAGCGATGGCGGTCCGCCAGTTTTCAGTCACGGACGATTGTGTGTTGGTTTGTTCCATGCATTGTTATAATGTTGCTTTTCTTGCTGATTTATTACATTACCGATTTTTCAAATGTTAATTTTCTCCACCTGCTTAAATTCATTAAAAAACCGGCCTGATTATGTGGCGTATGGTATGCTGCGGGTTGCCTAGTATGTATATATATGTATAAATATATGTGTATGTATGTATATGTACATATATGTATATGTATGTATGTATATATGTATATGTATATATATGTATATGTATATGTGTATATGTATATGTATATATGTGTGTATATATATGTGTATATATATATATATGTGTGTGTGTATATATATATATATATATATATGTATGTGTATATATATGTATATGTATATGTGTATATATATATATATATATATATATGTATATATATATATATATATATATATATATAGAAATCATTTTGTCCAATGCACATTATGCATTCACAAGTGACTCTGTCGCCAAAGTGAAACTGCCGAGAAAAGAGAGAAACGCGATTAGTCACTAATACACAAGCGAGGCGAGCGCATCAGCAAAATGAAACTGCCAAGGAAAGAGAACCTCACTTAGACGCAGAGGGGACTGGGCTGTCTCATTGTCTGGAATCCCTGCAGATTTTATTTTTTTTCTCCAGCCTGGAGTTTTTTTTTTTTGTTTTTTCTGTCTTCCCTGGCCATCGGACCTTACTGTTATTCTATGTTAATTAATGTTGACTTACTTTATTTTCTTACCTTGTCATTTATTTTTCTATTCTTCATTATGTAAAGCATTTTGAGCTACATTTTTGTTTGAAAATGTGCTATATAAATAAATGTTGTTGTAATGCACAACCGATGTGATTGATTGAAGTGCCAGAATACATAGTTTCTAGGGGACTGGGCTTTTTTACAGCATGGGCTTACACAGATAGTTACTTTATAATCGTATAAATGTTGGACTGTGGAATATAATATAAAAGGTTTTTGTCACTTGTGCAGTGAAAGTTTTACTAGAGTGTGCTAATCAACATGCTATGTGACAATACTACAGAAGCATGATGTTAGTATTACTGCTTACCTTAAAACTTCTGTGTTTCTTGCGTGACAAATTTCCAGTCATAGACAAATGAGAAAAAAGGGAAAATAAACAAACAAAAATCATTTAAAACCTAAAAACCTACTATTAGATTTTACTAACAATAGCAGTTATTTACATGCATATCCAGTTTAAATTTTGTAAAATTTTTGTCCAGTTTCTGTTGTATGACTAAGACCAAATGGGTCAGGTTTTCTACTGTTAAACAGAATAGCTTTTGAGCTTTTTGTTGAATTCTTGATTACAGTGTCGTATTTTTCTTCATTCTGCTAATTCCATGGCTCCCTATATTTTAAGTATCAAGATGGGGTCAGATATTACATTGCTAAAATTGGGTTGTAAAATGGTAATTCAATTTCATGTAAATAGAAACATTTCTGTTACATGTAGTGTTTTTACATTTCTGTTTCAAAATTTACTAAGTGTTGCATAAAAGTGCAGTTATTAAAACACCTAAACGCAGTATCCCACTGACGATTTGGAGAATATTAGTTTAGAAAAATGTTCTGGCAGAAGTAAATAACAGGCATTCCATTCCCTATTGACTAAAACCTCAAATAGCTCTGCTTCCTATTTTATACTCAAGTGTGCTTATGGAATAAAAGAGTGGAACAAGGGCATTACTTGTTTAGAATGTTTTAATTCAATAAAATGATTATTTTTTTCTACTCATTCTTTTTTCCGGACTTATGTGAAACTTATTTTAACATTATATTTGCACTTAAAAGCTAAAAATTAAGGTTGTATTTCAGTAAAATATTCACAGGCAGGGAAAAGGATACAAGATGTGCAACACTGTAATTAACAAACCTCTAATGTGGACATCAGTTTGCAAATACTGTGTTAAAAGTTTTTTGTGATGCTTCATCTACTGTTCAATTTGGTTTTACACATTCTGGAACTTTAACTTTATTATACTTTTTGTAACTGATAAACATACCAGTTATCTATTTTAGTTGGAGGGGGAAAGTTTTGGATTAGGTGAATTCAGTATTTTGTGTGGTGGAATTAAGAGCTTGCATCATCATAAAGCACTTCATATAGAAAGAGAGGTTACAATATATTGTCAAAATGAAAACTTGAAATTTAATACAATAAAGGTGCAGTCCATTATTAATGTGTGTTTGGTGTTAAAGTGCCGTCAGCGTAATGGATTGTGAATATAGGTAAATCAAATGTAAGAAGAAGTGCTACAAAAAGTGTAGTATTGCAGGGTCCATTTCAGAGAATTAATTTATGAAGAAAATCTCAAGAAAACGAGAGATGAGACAATGCCTACCTTAACTTAAGTATTACAATTGGTGGAGTCTTGCTGACTCAAATAGTTAGAGTTGCAGAGAGTCAGAGCATAAATTAAGCAAGCATTCAAGCAGTTGTGCGGTGAAGTGAAGCTTTGAAGTAGAAAACGATTAGCCGTAGTAGTAGCAGTAGTATGTGTATGGAGTACAGTGAAACTCTTACTTGAATGTCTGATCAACAGACAATATGTTGCCACTCTCTGACACGATGATAAACAAGAATCTATAGATATAATTCACTAAGCACACACAAGACAGAGAGCCATGCCCGCCAACACACAGAGCCCCGCCTGCCAACTCTAAGACCATGGGATATGCTCGACAGAGCCCCGGCCACCAACTCTAACCCTCCTACCATGTCATGGGATACACACGACAGAGCCACGCACGCCAACTGTAACCATCCTCCCACGTCCAGCGTCGCTCTAGAGGCATGTGCACTGCCTGCTCATGTGCCCGCACGCAACAACTCACTAAACACAGCCTCAGTCGCTTTCGTCTGTGCAAAAGTCCACATGCACCTCTGAGAGCCATGCCCACCAACTCACAGAGCCCTGCCTGCCAACTCTTAAGGCCATGAGATATGCTCGACAGAGCCCCGCCCGCCAACTCTTACCCTCCTCCGGGCCAAGCAAGACCGCGAGCGGACGCACTACAGAGAGCCTGCGGTAGATAGGCCAATGTTATGTTCTTAGACGGGAATGGCGGTATCTTCTTGAAAAGCAGTGTAAAACTGAATGCGATGACTGTGCATGGGGTTTGCGAGTTCACACTGAAAGAAATTCAGCGTTGAGATATCTCTGCAGTCGGAACGTTTTTGAACAAATAGTGCATTGAAAGACCTGTGTGGAATGCTTTTGTTCAGTGGAGTGTGTGTTTAAATGTGCTTTGAGATATTTCTGGAGCGTGAAGGTTTTTGAGCAAATGTTGCATTGAACTTCCGGTGTAAAATGCGTTTGTAAATGTTTTTCAGTAAGAGGATAGTGGGATGGTGACGTCACATCAGTGTGGCTGCAGACAAATGTTTGTGTTGAATGGATTTGCACATGGTTCAGGAGATCCGTCTCTGTAATGGCACTAGACTTTCTGTTACCAGCATTCACTGCAATGTACTGGAGTGTAAGACTATCACATCTGTTACCTCATAAACTGTCCTTATTCCCTGGATTTCCCTGACCCCATCAGATTCAAATTTGCCTTTTACTTTTACACGCAGACAATTTCCTGCGAGATTGGCGTTTGCAATGACAATTAATAAGGCAAAGGCCAAACTTTCAAAAAGATATGCCTGTATCTGCCAAAACCTGTTTTCAGTCACGGACAACTGTATGTTGCTTTCTCCAGATATCAATCTTTTCATTCACTGACAGTTGTATCTTCAAACCCTCCTCATTTGGATTATGCGGTGCGGGTTGGCTAGTGTATTAAAATGTATATAACTCTATTTTAATTAAAACAAGCACAAGGTGGCTAACCTGGTGGTTTTTTTAATCAAGGAAACATAATTTGATCCAACTTGCTGTGTTTCTCATGCTAGTTTGGATGAAATTAATTCAAAATCCCTGCCTTGACATTAAACAAAATAATGTGGATAGATTTTTTGTGATAAACAGCATAGAAATTTTGTTATTGGTATTGACAGCTTTTAAAGTCACTGACCAAGGTTAGCTCATAATCCTGAAAGTGAGCAGAGATCAATTTAATTATTTCAGTTGAGGAAACCTTGTTTCTCAGTTTAACATTGTAGATTTTATAAAGGAAAACAGCTGAAAAATAATTTCAGTGTTCTAGATGTGAGACCGGTTTTAGTTTTTAGCATGAATTTAAGTTGGAGATCCATGGATAATAAGTTATGTTTTGTGAGTTTTTAATTGAAGAGCTTCTTTAAGTAGAAGGTGAGGTTGCCTGTAATGAATGTACATTCAGGATTGATTTTCATGCAGAGTTGGTTGTTACAAGTGTACAAGTAAACGGAAGTGTCTTGTACTAGGTGATTGTAGCTGCGTTTACCCAAAATTACCAAAGTTCTGCAGTATCCGAGAGGCCAAGGCAGCGTACAGAAGAGGGATAGAGGACCATCTGAGGAGCAACAACACCAGGCAGGTGTGGCAGGGTGTCCAGCACATCACCGGCTACAAATCTAGCAACTCTTCTTTGCCTCCTGTGAGGCGACATCAACAGCACTCCATCACAGCCGCCTGTTCACAACAGCAACATACTCACGGTGGAAGAGTGTGAGGTGAGGTGGGTGATGAGGAAGGTGAACCCGAGGAAGGCTACAGGACCCGATGGTATGGCTGGTCGGGTGCTGAAAGACTCTGCGAATCAACTGGCCGGAATCTTCACTAAGATTTTCAACCAGTCCCTGTCCCAGGCCACTGTCCCATCCTGCCTCAAGTCCTCCATCATTGTTCCGCTGCCGAAAAAATCCATCCAAAGCAAAGAGATCCACGGAGGATGCTGTGGCCACAGCCCTTCATGCTGCCCTAACCCACTTGGAGCAGCTGGGGAGTTACGCCAGACTGCTCTTTGTGGACTTCAGCTCGGTGTTTAACACCATCCTCCCACAACAACTGGTGTCCAGATCTGGAACTTCCATCACTCACCTGTAGTTGGATACCGGACTTCCTGTCTGGTCGCTCCCAGAGGGTCAGGCTGGGTCCCCACACCTCCACTGCTCTCAGCCTCAACACCGGATGCCGCAGGGTTGTGTGCTCAGCCCGCTCCTCTACACCCTCTGCACATATGACTATGTCCCCACTCACCATAGCAACAAGATCATAAAGTTCACGGATGACATGACGGTGGCCAGACTCGTCTCGGGCAAGAAGGGTGAACATGGAATAAAGGGACAAGGTGGATCGGCTATTAGAGTGGTGCAGAGTCAATAACCTGCACCTTAACACCACAAAAACGAAGGAGCTTGTTATTGGCTTTAGAAAAAACTAAACTGACATCCAGCCACTCATCATTGGCGGGGCCTGTGTGGAGAGGGTCCCGGTGTTCAGGTTTCTGGGCATTGAGCTGAAGGATGACCTGACCTGGAGCACCAACACCAAGAAGCTGCTGGAGAAGGCGCAGCAGAGACTGTATTTTCTGAGAATCCTCAGAAAGAACCATCTCCCCAAAAATCTGCTCCTTGCCTTTTATCACTGTTCCATCGAGAGTGTGCTCACGTACAGACTATGTGTGTGGTACGGCAGCTGCACTTCCTCAGATAGAAAAGCGCTCCACAGGGTCGTCAGGACAGCGGAGAGAACAATTGGTTGTACACTCCCCACTCTGGAACAAATCTACACCACCTTTTGCCATCTTGCAAGAGATACTGAGCAATGAAAACCAGGACAAACTGCCTTAAAAACAGCTTTTATCCAAAAGCAATCATGGCCCTGAACTCAGAATAAAACTGTGCAATATAGACCTTAAGTCAGCAAGTGCAATTTGTACATTTAACCAGAGAAATTTGTATATTTTGTAAAGTACTTTTATTACTATTCAGTTTATTATTTTCTCTCTTCTTATCTTTTTAACTCTTATGCCTCACACTGAGTCGACTGTACCTTCAATTTCATTGTTCCTTTGTAAAAGTGACAATGACAACAAAGATCTACCTATCTACCTACCTACCTGGGAATCTGGCAATAGCTTGACGTGTTGAAATGATTCCACAGACAAAATAATTAACAGTCCTTAATATGAGTAACGTAAAGCATTAACTTTCTAAGTTTGGCTCTTACTGTGATAATAACACTCAAGAAGGAAGTAGGAAATGACAAAGGAACATTTAGTAGTGATTTTGCAGTTATGAATATGTTCAATTAAAACAAAATGCAGGCATATGAACAGTAATTAAGAATTTTGAAATCACTCTTATTAATAAGACTTGTATATGTGTTGGAACAGATAAGGAAATATATTATTTAACAGGCATTAAAATGATGAGTTATAGTTAGAATGGAATTTCATATCCAAGAAAAAAAAATTGTTAACACATGGTTAATTCAACATTTTTCTTTTCTTTATCTGTTTATAGATCCAAGTTGCTTATAACAGTGCCCATGGCAATTCAAAATGGGATTCAGGTACGTTCATTTTTTATTTTTTTTTTCATATATTTGGTCATACTAAGGTAATCTTTATCTAAGAAGTTATTTCAATGGTTGTATATTTTCTTGCACTAGATTTAATGTGCTGGTACAGCCTTTATTACAAGCTAAGTTGCATTATTGGTGGTTAATTCTTTTTAGATTTGTTGAAAAGGAGACCGTGTTTTCACACTTGGTTAGTCTGGTATATATTTTTCTAGTATGATTTCCCCAAAAGTCTGGTTCACATAGGTAGGTGTGAATACGACAATTACAATGGTGTGTGTGGACCAAAACAACTGGACCAAGACCATTTGGAAAGAGTTGTCTTGGTGCAGTATCAAGCATACAATGTCCATTTTAGGGCATCTGCCTCCATCCTCCCTCCTACCTCTTTCAAAATGACACCCATTCTCTGAAAATACTTCTATGCTCCCTGCGTCAAAACTCCATCCTCCTTCCTACCTCTTCAAAATAGAATCTGACCTCCGACCAAAACTGCATCTGCATTCTGCCGTCCGACAAAGCACTGTCCTCTTGCCTGCCTCCTCCCTTCTCCCTATTCAAACAAAGTTTAAAGTTGAAGAATATGTCACGATTAACTAAATTATATTCGCACCCATGTGAAAATGATTGAAAAATACCTTGCCCTTTTTTGAAGCCTGCTTTTTCCTCATTTTTGTTTCTGAGGAGGGAGAGGAGGTGGGGGGAGGATGGCGCTTTGTTAGACTGTGTGATAAGACGTCCGTGGCAAAATGCAGTTTTAATTAAATACTCGTTTTCTGGAGCTTGTGGATGTGCACATTCTGCTGCTCACTCCAGGGTTGATTGGGGTGCTTGGCTGAATATGTATGTACTTGTGTGAAAATGCAAGCTGTTCAGTCAGATGCCTCATTTACACCTCAGGGTAAGTGGAGGATTGCACTTGCACCGTCAGGCAGTATAAAGGGTGCCTGCACAGCAGAAAAGGGGAGAGCAAATCAAGGAATACAACATGAGGAAGCAGTATTGGGTGACTGAGCAGAGTGAGCCAGCTTGAGAGAGCAGCCCTGCAGAAGAGAGAAGGATCGGCACTTCAGAGGCAGATTGGCCCTACTGATATTTTCAGAGGTGTGGATTTGATGGAGCTGGAGTCTTCCTCCAAGGAACATCAGGGCGTAAGAAGTTTTTATGGCTGAATTTTGACTTTTTTTTTTTGTACCATATGTAGTAGCGCATACTTTTGCAGTTATTTGACAATAGGTGTTTTGCCCATAGAGCTGTGTTTGGTAAATAAACCAAGTAATTGCAGAAAATTTCCTGTTGCTCAATAACATTCATTTCCCTGGATAAAATTGTTTCTGCCCAGTGAAAGAGGTCACCCACACACAGAACGTTTGTTAATATGTTAAGTTTGCTTGAAAGTTTCAGGATGACATGCAACCAAACTAGCTGAAAATTACAACAAAATAATGACTCATTTCCTGATTTGGAGTAAAGCAAATGGACTGAGTGTAAAAACGCCTATAGACAGTTAAACCAAAAAATCTTGCAGCATAATTTGGGTGCACACTTTTTGTTTAACCTAGCCCCACATTCATATTTTCTTAACTAGGGAGTTTTTCCTGACAAATAAATATTGCCGTTTAGCCACTAGATTATAAATGAAAAAAATTAAGGACTAAATAAAATTATAAAGCTATAAAAATGTGTTGTGTCCCATAAGAAATGTTGGTAGTGACTTCTACAAAGACTATAGCAGTGCCACAAAAGGAAAAACAAAATCTTATCCAAATGTCAGGCATAGAAGTTTGAGACCTCTGTCTTGGCACTATTTTTATCTTTACTTGATAGGTGACAACTGTATAATTTTCTATTTTTATTTTTTATTTTTTTTTAACAAGATAGAAAATGTCATGTTTATTAAGAATAACTTTTAAACAGTGCCTCCTGTCTAATTTTAGCTTGCTTTGTGAGTGTGTTTTAAAATAAACAAAATTTTTGTAGAAGGGTGTTTGGAAAATCAAGTAATGACCCAGCTTTCATGGAGTAGAAGTAAAACTAAGATTTACTATAGTGCATTTATTATTTTTTTTGAAGGTAGTAGTGCTGTAATGAATGACTAAAAGTAATAGTGTTTTTTATTTTCATTTGTTTTGTTGTTTTTATTTATTTGTTTGTTATTTATTTAGTGTATTTGTTTTTTTTTTCGTTTTGTCCTGTTAGGTGTGGTTTGGAGAAAAATTTGATATACCAGCATTAAGCCCCCGAAGTCCATTAACACCAAGACATGGCCCTGGTTTGGCAGATGTGTTCCAGTATGACCAGTGGCTTTCAGTACGACACGAGGCCACCTTGGTGCCAATGCAGGAGGATTTGGCCATCTGGCTGACTGGCATGTTAGGTATGATCTGTATCAACATATACCATGTTTTGTAGATCTATTTATGTCATTTATTAGTGAAACGAAAAGTAGGAGGTGGACGTATTTACATAAAATGGAATACCTTTGCATTGAAATGTAGTTGCAGCTGCACTTTATTTTTTAAAAAAAGCTCCTTTCTTTTGGTATTTTGTTTAATTAAATCTATCATTTTTATTTTTTCTATGGCAGTTTGGCAGAATGTATTGTAATGAGAATGGTATGTTAACTTTGAATTTTTATCAGATTTGACAACGCTTTTTTAATGTGCTTCTTTGTTTGTGACACCCATAAAGGCCATGTAACATCATATGACTTTTACAGTAATTTTCTGTCATAGCCTTAATTTACATATTCTCAGCGAGTTAGAGACAGTCGGTGGCATCCTCCAGCAAAGCCAGTCAAATAATGTAACATGCCCAGCAACTCAGTCCAACTTCTCTGTGATTCATTTGGTAAAACGTTTGATTTTGTCTTCAGACGTATTGGCAGGCATATGTACCTGAGAGCTGACAACCAGTGAAAGCTGATCCAGAGGTACCATGCATACAAAGCTGTGACGAGGAATTACGAGTGCAGGAGAAGCTCCTCTGTCTAGTGTCCTATGTTTTAAGTACCACAACAGAATGGGAAAGAAAAAAAGGCACAAAATTGCGGCCGAACTCACTGAACCTGTTAACCCTTTGTATGGCACTGGCTTTGTCGGGCAGTATATTATTGACAGTCACAGAAAAAAGGGGAGCATGACTGTGCTGAAAGATAGACACTTGGTTACTTGTCGTTTAATTGACGTGGTCCTACGACAAGATCAGCAACTATAGTTGGGAACTCGGACATATCCAGCAACTAGAAGACACGAAATTTGACATTTGTCTTAACTCTATATGCAAGATGAATTTATAAATTTTATTTCTATACCATACCATTTTCAAACCCGCTTGAAATCCTAGAACCCTATTGTATTCCCTGACCTTAAAATGCTTCTAATAAAACAGTTACAAAAATGTTAGAATGTTTACCAAATGTTATAACATTTGTTGTTCAAATAATTTTTAAATGTTTCCTACCATTACTGATCTGCCTTCATTTTATATTTTAGTATAGAAAAGTTTAGCTTTCCTTGATAGTGCCAGATGACCAGTGAAAGTCCTGCCATGTCACTTCAGTGCTACCCCATTCATCATCATTCTGCTATATTTAATGGACATTTATAATTTGTGTAAAATGAACATTAATGCTTACTTTATAAATTTGTATGTACAGCATGTATTGGGGTGTGCCAACACATCCACGTCCCAAAACACAGAAGCAGATTCATGCTTTAGTTGGACTCACTTAAAGGAAGTTTATTCTGAATTTTGCACATAGGACCACCCCTTTCACTGATTTGACAAAGGGCAGAAAGAATCGCAGCATTGTATGGACAGATGCTTCTGACAGGTCCTTCTCAGACTTGAAATCTGCTTTGTGCTCATTCCTGGTTCTGCAGAATCTGGACTTTTCTAAGAAGTGCTTTCTACAGACGGATATGAGTGCTTTTGGTTTGGAAGCGGTGGTCTCTCAGTGTTTTGATGGGAACATCCTATCACATTTCTGAGCAGGAAATTACACCCCAGGGAACATAATTACTCAACCATTGAAAAAGAATGTTTGGCAATTAAGAGGGCGGTGGAGACCCTCCGCTACTACTTATGGAGTTGGCAGTTTACCCTGGTGAATGACCAAGCTCTGCTCCAGTGGCTTTACAGACAGGAGGATACAAATGCCCAATTCACTCAGTGATTTATTAGCTTGCAGCCATTTGCTTTTGATGTTCACCACCATCCCGGTTTTGCACACGCTAATGCAGATGTTCTCTCGCATCTGGCTGAGCCCAGCTTAGATGGTCACTTTGTCCATACAGGTGTGAACAAAGCTTATGTGAGATTTTTTTAGACCTTCCCCAACTGTGCTACACACTGAAACATGGTTGATGGGTCTGTTAAGGATTGCTTGTCGGTCGCAGAGGCAACCACAGGTTCATGGCACCACTGAGGCAACTGCATGTGTAATGCGCCTGTCACCTGATTGTTGATGCAAAGAACATTCTAACCTGGGCACCTGCCTAGACCTGTCACTGCTTTGTTGCTGTGTCTGTGTGTATTGAAGTGGTAGCTCCTGTTTGAATAAATACCCTGACTGTTGCTGTTTTGATTGGTTTACTTGATGCCTTTGGACTCGACATCTTCTCTTGGGTGCAAGACAGTGACTCATGCGTCACAATGTTTAATTATTCTATCCATCCAGGGTCATGCCAGTCCAAGCAAGCATTGAGCATGAGACAGGAACAATCCCAGGAAGGGGCGCCAGCTCATTGCAAGGTGAATGCGAGCAAATACTCTAGTAGCATCAGTTCAGCATCACCAAATCCCCTATTCTGCATGCCTTTGGATGGAAACTGAAGCACTGAAGTTTTTATACATCTCGATGTGAGCGTGGAAACAGGCATACACAACATTTTAATGTGTACACACCATTTATATTTGAGGCTCCCAATGTTTTATAATGGACATGGGTCACCTGGAAAACAATAGACCAAAAACCGAATACATCCATTTTTCAAACCAGGAAACTTGTCCAGCATTGATCCTCATCTTAAGATTACACACACACACCCTATAAAATTTCTTATACATGTACTTTTTGAACAAAAATGCCAATATTATTAAATATGGCCACTTTAAAAGAAGACCAGCTGTGTGCTCTAGCTCTAACATCCGTTGTCTTCTGTAATTTGGTGCCACATGCTTACTGTTGTATTGAATTACTTATGTATTTATTTGAAAACTTATAGGAAGGCTACTGCTACAAGTGAATAGAAAAGTTATCCTTGCTTAGAGAAAAAATAGTACCAGAAATATGTGATATAATGATTTATCCATGCTCAATACCTTACATTATAAAATGCTGGGAATGGCTATTTATTTCATAAAATGTATATAAAACCCTTGCTTTAGAATACAATTTTACATGATAAATGCATATATAATCTTGTTTGTGAAGAAATAACTTTTGACTTTGAAATATACTGAACTTATTCTTTTAACCTGTGATGAACATTTTAAAAACTGTTCTGCTAGTGTCTCTTCTTTAAATGGTGTCATTACAAGGAACCAACAGTTTCTTTAGATCATATTCCTTCAGATGTTACTTAAGTAAATATCCTAGTTAGGGATTTAAAATCTTTTCAGCTGAAAATGACACAATCTTTCTGCAGCTACATAGATGGACATGTTTGATCGCAAGGGAGAATTTCTCCCTTCCATATTAAAAATGCACAGAGTATTGTACTGTTTTTGGATAAATGTTTACGTTATCCATGAAGCATCTTTGTTTCAGTGTACTCTCTGGAAACTGGCTCCACATTTTATTGAGCCATATAATGCTGTGTCTCAATTGTGTACTTGCTAATTAGTTTATCAGATGTGTTATATAGTTGATGATTATGTCTGCTTCTGAGTTGGTCTCCAGATTTGATCCATGAAAGTCCAGAAATGTAGATAGAAAAAATATTTCACTCCATTAAATCTGAAGTAAGTTTAACCTGACCAGCTTGACATGCTTCTTAATCCTATACTCTGAACACTTGGCACTTGGAGTTGCTGGATGAGGTTTGACAAATATCAATCTGATTTTATGTTGATTAACATTTTAACATGTGTATTTTAGGGCGAGAAGTAAAAGCACATCGCTTCATGAAAGAACTAGATAATGGAGTTTTGCTGTGTCAGTTAATTGGAGTCCTACAGAAAAAAGTATCTGAATGCTGTAAACCGGAGAAAGTCAAGGTAAGAACTGTTTCTTTCCAATCCATTCTGATTGCAGTTAAATTCAGGGTTTTACAGCATTACTGTGTTTTGTTTGGAATAAGTAATTAATTTCTCTCAATGTAGCTCCTCTTTATCCTGTTTTGTTTTGACCTATCACTGCCCTTAGTTTAAGCTTTAAAATTATTAATGTAGTAATGTGTAACATTCAAAACAACACTACTTTTCACTAATTGATATTAACAAATACAACACAAATTAAGTCAATCATTCATTATGTCAGTTGTATGCAGATGGAGAAATTAATATAATCCACTATTTTATTCATATCTGTACTAGATGAAATAACAATGCAAGGGGCCTTTGGTTTACATGTACTTCATTTTGTCCAATGTGGTTGACTTAATAAAAACTGTTACACAAGATATCATAACCTGTGTATTGGCTAAAGATATAAAGATTGAAGGAGTAGGAGTTGAAGGATATTTGTTGTATTGTGACTCATTTTGTAATGCATTCAATCTTCCATAAATTATTTAACAGCAAATATTCTTTCCCTCAGCAATTTCCCATGAAAAAGGTTTATTTCAAGAAAAGTGCTCCTTCAGGATCATTTTTTGCTCGTGACAACACTGCAAACTTTCTTAGCTGGTGTCGGAATATTGGTGTAGATGAGACCTACCTCTTTGAATCTGAGGGTCTGGGTGAGAATTTTTTCTCTCATTATTTGACATTACATTCTCTTTTAGTTCTTTTTGTAATGAGTTCATTATCAAGTGTTAAAGTAAGGCTTGAATATTTGGACAGGATAACAAAGAATCACATCTTAAAACTTTGAGTTGGAATCAGCTAGTTAAGAATTATGCTGATAGATTGCTTACTAAGACAAAAGCTACTTCCTAAAGTATTTTGCCCCTGTGCATTCCTG